>NC_134088.1:70417074-70467074 GCF_000715075.1 Nicotiana tabacum
TCTATTTAGTGCATTAAACTTCTAAATGAAGAATCAAAACAAATGTTGTATGTTTGAACCAAGCACACACCTTTATCTTCATGTAATTCTAGAGGGGTTAAGAGAAGTCACTTTAATAGTAACACTATAACAAAAATATGGATAAATCTGTGGAATTTAATTTTTTTTTTCAAATTTATTACTCTTAGCTTTTTCCCTTTTATTTCTTTTTATTTTGAGCTAGGCAAATGCAGCGTTTCAACAGAAGTGAACAGACTGTTCGGCATCTAACTTATGCAAGGATGTATTTTCAATTCAGAGACTACTATTCCAACAATTTGCATATGTCAGTATATTCAGCATCTCTTTATATTAAATTGGGAACTTCATGGCCAAAAAAAACTTTATGCAATCAATAAAAAATCACCACAGTAATCACAACACAAGTGACCCGCAGATTGTTTAATGCATATACCAATAAATCATAGATAAAATAAGCAATTTAACGGACACACAAGCAAAGAGAAATTACAGAGGGAAGAGAATAAAACGCAAGAATAGGGAATTTGGTCAAGTGTTATGATTCTCGCTTGGGGTGTGAGAGGTCCCAACTTCAGTTCTCGGAATGCCACACTTTTAGGTGCCCAATATTTTGATGTGACGAATGCCTACTTTTTAGAACCAAATATTTGACCCTAAACATTGGCTAATGAGGAGCTCCTTCCCTACTTCAATTAAAGCTCGCTCCCACCCCCACCCCCTTCTCATATTTTTCCCCTCTATAGCCCCTCGCTCCACTCATTTTTGAACTTCTAATGAGACAAAGTAAGAATAGGGTAAAGATGAGACCCAAAAGAAAGAATGGAGATGCATGAAATAGGTATGAGCTAGAGGTATGATTCTCACTTAGGGTGCAATAGGTCCCAAATTTATCGCACAAATCAGAATTCAATCACCTAGCACTAACAATCTCAGCTCTATATGCCTTTAATCTATGATTGAGCAAAGGATTAATTAATAACCTCAATTTTACTACTCAAGTGCACATTTTATACAATTGTCTGCTTCTAAAGGAGTGTTATCATATAGAGTAGCTAAACAACAGTATTAGATGAGAGTTGAGAGTTGACAGAATTGTAACAGTACTAACCAGAAAGCTGAAGAGGCGAGCAGAAGCAGAGAATGTTGGTTGCAATTCTAGGCTTGCAGAGAAAGAATTTTCGAGGATTTAAAAATAATATTTTCCTTCGGAATTGTACCCAAAAGCGTAAGCTGTGCGCGTGCATAATTCAGAACTTGGATAGTTGGCTTCTGACATTCGGTCCTTTATTGCCTATTCTGTACTCTCAATTTAGGTGACACTCCCATCAATTTTATATGACAACTCACTAAATTGAGTAAAATAAAAATTAATTAAAAAAATATGTTATTTTTTTAAACGGACCAAGAAGAAAAGTATGATCTTACTTTAGTTTTTTTTTTTTACTATTTTTAACCGTAGTACTTGTGTTAGAATAAAAATTTCAAAACTTCTTCTTTTTTACATAATAGTTGGGACAAAATGAATAAGTTTTAAGCGTGTTGAAAATTTTAGAAAGAAAAATACCTCAACTTATTATTCTTTATGATCCATTTTACGTGCATTATTTTCTTGTTACTTTATTCAAAAAAAGAAGATATATATTTATTAGTGCGAGCCACACACTAAAATAAGAAAAATATTTGCTTTAGGCCCCAAAATTACTATCTAATATATAGTAAATAATTTGTATAATTATTTCTTATCAATGATAAAATTAATTTCCATATTAATATTAAATAACCTAATTTCTTCTTCTCATTAATTCGTATAACCTAATTATTAATTTTTTACCAATCTTATTTTGGATTTTTGTTGAATTCTTTTTCTCTATTTATTAGTTAGTCACTTAACTATATCTAATAATCCAACTTATCATTTTCTTTTACTCTCATAAATTAAATACTTTTTGGTTCTCTCATTTCAATTGTGATGTAATCAAACACACAAGTAATGCAACAAACAAAATTTACAATGTTTAATTCATTTATGTTATTATACTTCATAAAATCATGTTTTCACTTTTTTCATTCCTCATACTCAATTGCCTATTTGTCAAACAACAATGCTTATTAAATATTTTATAAAATACAGAGACGACTCAATAGCATCGGAGGCCTAAATGATAGGTTTAAGGTTTTGCTTTAGGCCTCCATTGCTATTGAGCCGTCTCTGTAATTTATATTTGGATATTGTTAGAATTTGTTGACTTAAACCTATCATGACATAATATGATTCCATTCTCCGGACCTTTCATAACGTGAGCGCAAGATACTTTTTGTACTGGGCTGTCTTTTTATATATTATATCAAACACTAAAGAATAAATTGAAAGGGGAGGAATATATTTAAGCTCCCTTGTCCATGTACTCGACTGAAAAAAGTTTAAGCATACTGAACTTGTGAATTATTGCACATTGAAACTTTTAGTACCAATAAAAAGTGTGAATTATTGCACATTGAAACTTTTAGTACCGATGAAAAAAAGAATGCAATTTCTGAAAAAGAAACTTTTAGTACCGATGAAAAAATGAATGCAATTTCTGAAAAAGATAAATAGACATGCGTCTGCGGGGAGTCGAACCCGGGTCTATTGCTTGGAAGGCAATTATCCTAACCGTTGGACTACAACGCTTGTTGGTGATTTCTGTAAGTATCATTTTTCTTATTTTAGATTTGATCTAATCGTTGCGAAAATGCTCTTTCTGATGTTCCACAAAAAAAAAAAAGCAACTCTTTCTGATATTTTTCCTTCTTAACCATACTCCATACTATCCACCATCATGTTATTCGTATATACTGCAGTCTCCAATAATGGTGTAAGTGGAAAGGCATGTAAAAACACACGATTTTATCTTTACTTGGTCATACCCAGTTAGAAAAGAATCATTCAAATAAGACCCATATTCACTTGATCATCGTATCCAGATTCAATAGAAAAGAAGGAACGCATTAATGCATTAGTTGTCTTGTAGTTTTCTAGTTATAGAATCATATAAAGTTTCAATAGTAATAGTAGTAGAACCAAAGTTGCCATTGTACGGTCCGATATATCGTTCTCAGTACTAGTCCTTATTTTCGTGTACCGGGACCTTTATTAGCTTCATTTTGATATTTTTTGATTTGCGTGCGTGGTTCTTGAGATGACTACGGTCAATATTTTGGGTAAACGATCCTGGATCAGTATTTTAATGATTCCATTAAATTCATATTGTGATTTTGGACTTGGTCGTATGCCTGAAATTGAATATGGAGGTCCTTAGATTGATTTGACTTGTTTTGCCGAAAGTTAGTAATTTGAATGTTTGAAAATTCTCTAGGTTTCACCATAGGTTGACTTATTGGTTATCGGCTTCGAATTTAGGTTTTGGAACTTGGAATAGGTCCATTTTTCTATTTGAAATTTGTATGCAATTTCGAGTTGGTTTGATAGGAATCAGACGCTTGGTTGTGATTCTAGCTACTCTTGAGTTTCCTTTTGAATTTCATATTTTTTGATGTTCGATTTGTGATTCTGGATATTATTTTGGTGTTTTGATCACGCGAGCGAGTTCGTATGATATTATTATACTTATGTGCATGTTTGATTTTGAGCCCAAAGGGCTCATGTGAATTTCGGGTATGTATCAGATGAGTTTTGGATGACTTGAGATAGCTGGTGTGCTTTCAGTTCTGGTGTTGATCTGCAGATGTTGCATTTGCGAGGTCTGACTCGCAAATACGAGCCTCTCCTTTGCGAATATGAGTTTGCATTTGCGAGCAGGGGCCTGGGCTCCGTGACCTTGCATTTGCGAGGAAATGGTTCGCATTTGCGAACAGGCTAAGGCCGTTTTTGTGAACATCTTGGTCGTATTTACGACCCGTAGAAACTTAGGTCAGCTTCGCATTTACAAAGCTTTGGGCGCATTTGCGATGGGGGCACATTCGCATTCGTGATCCATTTGTCGCATTTGCGACTTTTGGGCATCTGACGTGCTGATCGCATTTGCGATCCGTATTTCGCAGTTGTGGTGTTCGCAATTGCGATACCTGTAGTTGGGTAAAAAGGGAGGGACTTAGCTCATTTTACACCATTTCTCAACCCTAAAAAACTGTAGAGGCAATTTTTTAAGAATTTCGTCTTCCTCATTACTTTTCATGAGTTTTTAACATCAAATCTAGGATTTCCATGGTAGAAATTAGGGATTTGGGTAGAATTTGAGGATTTTGCAAAATTGCAATTTAGATCGCTAATTAATGTCAGATTTCAAAATAAATTAAATAACTGGGCTCAAGGGTGAATGAATAATCAGATTTTGGTCTGGATCTCATATTTTGACCAAGCGGCCCCCTGGTTGACTTTTATTGATATTTTCAAATTCATCAAAGATTGCACCTTTTATCATTCGTGTGTAGTTTCTAAAACTTATTTTGAATTGTTTGAATGATATTTGGCTAGATTTGGTTAGTTTGGAGGCTTGTTCGAAAAGAAAAGTCGTGGTTGATTGTTGAGTTGGTTGCGCAAAGAGGTAAGTATTATGTCTAACCTTAACTTGAGGTAATTAGGACTTATTGGTGTATTTATAATGTGAATTATATGGAAAAAAGGCGTATATGCAAGGTGACGAGTGTATATGTGCCATCATTGGATTAAAGCATGCGGGATTGTTCTATTTACTTCCATATCTTCATTTATCCCATGTTATCTCTTATTATATACTTTAACTGCTAAATATTCTTACTTGATATCTATGCTTTACTTGTTAATTATTATTTACTTATTACTTATTTTGATTTGTTCATTCTCACTCAATATTTGCATACTTGCTACATGTTCTTACTTACTTTAATTGTATATTCTCATTGTCACATGTTTTTACTTGCTTTATTACCCTTATATTACTTGATGCACTCTATTATGTTATTTCGACTACGTGAGCCATTTAGTTATTCTTGTGTTGATGATTATCAAGGTTTTAGATTACGAGGTGTTGGATATTCTCCGTTTGTATTGGTAGTTCCTTATTGTTCTGCATGTTTCATTTCTCTTTTGTGTTGATATTTCATAAACAGTGGTGTTGAGTTGTGTATGTTAAATAAATTAATATTGGAGAATCGGTTTGTGCGCCACAACGGTATTGAAAGGAATTGATATTGGGGGATCGAGTTGCACACCACAACGGAACATGAAATGATATGATATTGATATTAGGAATGAGATGTACGATGTATAAGATATTGTGTTGAAACTTGGGATCGGGTTGCACGCCACAACGGATTTGATATGTTGTTGTTGTTGTTGTTGTTTGTGACTATAGAGTATATTCTTGATATTATGATACGAGATTTGAGATTATGTTATTCTGGGGCCCTCTCGTAGTTGACCTTCGGGTCTGTTTATATGAGTTTATTGCTTTATTTATAGTTACAGGTTTATTGTGAGTGACTTGCCTTAGCCTCTTCACTACTTCGTCGAGGTTATGCTCGACACTTGCAGAGTACATGTGATCGGTTGTACTCATGCTGCACTTCTGCACTTCTTATGCAGATACCAGTGCTGTTCCTAGTAGTGCGCAGCAGAGACTGCTCAGATTCATCTGCTTTCGGAGATTTGAGGTAAAGCTGCTGGCATTCGCAGTCCCTGAAGTCCCCTTCTACCCTATCTTTACTGTTTTCCTTAATCCGAACAAGTGTAATTCGTTCAGACTTTATCTGTAGAACTTTAGTATGCTCATGTATTCGTGACTCCAGATTTTTGGGATATGTTTAGACTACTTTACGTTGTATTTATCACATCTATTTCAGACTATTACAACTTCGTATTACTAATGCTCTGTTTTATATTGTTAAAATTAGTTAAGTAATTAGCTAACGTTGTCTTCCTAGCAAGTGAAATGTTAGGCGTCATCACGACCCCGAGGTTGGGATTCCGGGTCATGACAAGTTGCTATTAGAGCCCTAGGTTACCTAGGTCTCGTGAGTCATGAGCAAGCTTAGTAGAGTCTGAAGGATCGGTACAGAGACGTGTGTACTTATCTTCTAGAGGCAATAGAGCTTTAGGAAAATTTCACCTCTTTCTTTCTCTATCATGTGACTTTATCTATTACTAAAGATTAAACCATTCTATTCTTGTTCTCTCGCAGATGGTGAGGATACACATAATATCTACAGCTGGGCAGGAGCCAACGCCCCATGTTACAGTCACTACCAGGGGTAGGGGCCGAGGCAGAGGCAGAGCTCAGCCTAGAGCACATGCAGCAGCCCCCATTCCAGAGCCTCAGATCGAGCATGCAAAGGAGATCCATGTTCAGATTGCACCAGTCGGACCCGCTCAAGATGCCCTAGTCCGCTTAGTGGGCCTTATGAAAAGTGTGGCTCAGGCCGGAGTATTACCTGTGGCGCCAACTGTCTCTCAGGCTGGGGAAGAAGCTCAGACTCCCTCTACTCACACTCCGGAGCAGAAGGAGCTTAGACTCCCTCCACTCACACTCCGAAGAAGATGGCTCCCCTCTATCAGACTCTGGTGGTTCGAACAGTTGGAGTAATTGAGCCTGTTATTTCTACACAGCCCGAAGAGAGGCTCGCGATGTCTTTTGAGGGATTGAAGAGGTTGGATAAGTTCACCAAGCTCTTTTCTATTCATTTTGGTGGTATACCTTCTGAGGACCCACATGATCATTTGGACTGTTGCCACGAGGTGTTGCGCAACATGGGTATTGTGGAGTCTAATAGAGTCGACTTTACAGTAGTTTAGATTACCAATTTTACCAAGAGGTGGTGGCAGGATTTCGAGTGAGGCAGACTAATAGGATCACCTCCACTCACTTGGGATCAATTTTCACAGTTATTTTTGGAGAAGTTCATCCCTTTTACTCTGAGAGAGGAGTACCGTAGGTAGTTCGAGCACCTCTATCAGGGTAGCATGACTATTACCCAGTACGAGACCAGATTTGTAGACCTATCTCGCCATGCAGCTATCTTGAAGAGAGAGGGTGAGGAGATTCATTGATGGTATTACTTTTGGTATCAAGCTACAGATGGCCAATGAGAGGGGGGATGATATATCTTTCCAACGGGCAATAGAGATTGCTAGACGGATCGAGATGATTCGTGGTCAGGGTAGAGAGGTGGTATCTAAAAAGAGGCCTCGTCATTTTGGTGGTTTCAGTGGTGCCTCATTTGGAGGTAGAGGTTCATTTGGTAGAGGCCATCCTCATAGGCCGATTCAGTCAGCGGTTCAGGTAGCACACGATACTTCAGGCAGTCGTGGTTCTTATGGGTCTCGTCTTGAGCAGCCAGCATTCAATACACCTTCAACTCCTATCAGTGCACCGCCGCTACGGAGTTACTATAGTAGTCATTTAGGTCATCAGGGATCATCTCAGACTCAGTAGTTGGGCCAGTCGTAGGGTTGCTTTGAGTGTGGCGATGCATGTCACATCAAGAGATATTGTCCTAGGTTGATGAGCATCAGACCACATCAGGGTACTCGTTCCTTGATTCCAGCACCGGTTGCTCCCCCACCCACACAGCCAACTAAAGGCGGGGGTCAGGCAGCTAGAGATGGTGGTCAAGCCATTAGATGTGGAGGTCATCCAGTTAGAGGCCGCCCGAGAGGTGGAGGTCAGAGTGGTGGGGCTCAACCCTATTTTTATGCATTCTCAACTAGACCTGGGGTAGAGTCATCTGATGCAGTAATCACAGGTATTGGGCGCGAGGTGGGTTGTATTGAGGTTGGGTGTTATAGTGTGGTTGTATGTTGTATACTAGAGCGTAGGTAGGTTGGTGTAAAGGAGGGGTCGGACGTCGCAGCACATGGCCATGGCATGACGCAGGACTAGGGCTGTATTTTGTCCCGGGCCCGGGCCTTAGTGGGCCTAACGGGCCGGGCCTCGCGGTCCCGGGCTTCGTGGTCCCGGGCTCTGGCGGTCCCGGGCCTGGCGGTCCCGGTCTTCGTGGGCCTAATGGGTGGAACCGGCCCGTGACGGGCCTAAGCCCACATGGTCCTGTGCTTAACGGGCCGGGCTCGTGGGCTTCGCGGGCCTAGCGGGTTTTTTTTTTTTTTTTTAAAGACAATTTCTTGTAGTATCATGGCTATATTAATATGTAGTATATATGTATATCTAATTATTAAAGTGCTTGACGAAAAAGAAAATAACAAAACAATAGTAAAACACTAAATTGTCATGCATAAATATCACTTCTTGATATTATATTGTATCTTATGTATATATATTCTCTTATATATTTTCTTTTAGTATATATATTGTATCTTATGTATATATTGTAGCTTATAAATATATTTTCTTGTAGTATATATATTGTATATTATGTATATATTGTAGCATAATATATTTTCTTGTAGTATATTATATTGTATCTTATGTATATATATTCTCTTATATATTTTCTTGTAGTATATATATTGTATATTATGTATATATTGTAGCATAATATATTTTCTTGTAGTATATATATTGTATCTTATGTATATATATTCTCTTATATATTTTCTTGTAGTATATATATTGTATATTATGTATATATTGTAGCTTATAAATATATTTTCTTGTAGTATATATATTGTATATTATGTATATATTGTAGCATAATATATTTGCTTGTAGTATATTATATTGTATCTTATGTATATATATTCTCTTATATATTTGCTTGTAGTATATTATATTGTATCTTATGTATATATATTCTCTTATATATTTTCTTGTAGTATATATATTGTATCTTATGTATATATTGTAGCTTATAAATATATTTTCTTGTAGTATATATATTGTATATTATGTATATATTGTAGCATAATATATTTTCTTGTAGTATATTATATTGTATCTTATGTATATATATTCTCTTATATATTTTCTTGTAGTATATATATTGTATATTATGTATATATTGTAGCATAATATATTTTCTTGTAGTATATTATATTGTATCTTATGTATATATATTCTCTTATATATTTTCTTGTAGTATATATATTGTATCTTATGTATATATTGTATCTTATAAATATATTTTCTTGTAGTATATATATTGTATATTATGTATATATTGTAGCATATAAATAATTCTAAGTATAGACAAAGAAATATTGCGAAAAGAAGCTCATGGGTAGAAGCAATAAATTTTATTACCAAAAAATGACATATCTTTCTTAGTCATCCTTCCCCCAATGGAATGAGCACAACAAGGTACTAATACCACCATTAGAAGGAAAAAAACTAAGGAAGATGTGCCAAAATACAAGTTACATATTATTCTATGTATTATCTCTAACAAATCTCATAAATCCTTCAAGGTTCGGAGGAGGTTGCGTTGGTGGTGGTGGAAAAGAAGCTTGTTCATCACCACTTCCGGGCGAAGCCGAATCCTCCGTAAGTTCCGCTATCATTTCTTCATAAGCTTCATCTATCGCCGGTTGTGCTTCTGCAATTCCAAAGTTTCTTCTTTCCGAGCGGATCCAATCTCTAAACAATACTGATTTTTCCAAGCTATCCCTCATAGACGCTCTATGATCACCTATTTGCAGTCTTGCTTGACTGAAAGCGCTCTCTGATGCAACAGTTGAAGCTTGAATTGATAAAATATCCCGAGCCATCCTTGCAAGAACAGGAAAATGTTTTTCCCTTGCCTTCCACCATTCCAAAAGATCAAAAGAGCCGTCTGGATTCTCCTTTTCAAGTCCCTGAGACAAATAAACTTGAAGCTCATTTAGATGTGAAGTTTCATCATAATTTTCACCTTGAGACCCCCTGAACTCCGTCCAAGATTTAAGAGCTTTTAAGCCCGCAACTCTTTTAGAGGATTGTGAGCTAGACGAAGTAGGGGTTGGAATAGTTGGCCTAGCATGCTCTAAGGCAAGTTGATAAGCATTATAAACTGTTTGAGCGTTAATCTTAATTGAAGCTTTTGCATCTGCAAGTGTCGCAATTTCCTCATTTGAAAGATCTAAAGCCTTATAAATATTTGAATACCAAAAATGAGGACCTCCCAATTTCATTGTAGGATTTAGCATTGCAGCAAGACCATAAATAGGAGGGATAGGAAAAAAATATTTTTTAAACTTTTGTTTCATTTCATTTATAGCAAGTTCATAAATATCCCCACCCTCACTAAATTCAACAAACAAATCAGATAGTGCTGCAATATAAACTAAACAGTTTGAAATAGTAGGATAATATTGCCCAGAAAATGCATTTGTTGCAATTTGAAAATGTTCTAAAAAATCTAAAAGAATTTTAACATTAGTCCAATCTTGAGTGGTAAGCATTTCATCATCATCTTCACCACCTACCCGAGAATTAAACGTTGCATTAATTGGGTTTCTATATTCATATGCTACTACTAAACTTTCGTACATACAATTCCATCTAGTCGGGCAAGGTTTAGGAACCTTTCTTTCTCTAAGGCCATATTCATCACATTTTTTAAAATACTCTCTAAGTCTACTTCTACGGTTTGAATAAAAAAGCCAATTAAGAGCCATTCTAACCTTTTCAATTTCTATGTTTAATATTCGCATACCATCACCGACAATTAAATGATAAATATGACAAATACATCTAACATGGAAAATATTAGTAAATGCAGGATTTAGTGTTGTTGTAAGCATGCCTATAGCACTGGTGTTACTAGAAGCATTATCCATTGAAATTGCCATTATTTTATCGCTAAAGCAAAAATATCTACAAATATCTGCAACAGTGTTAGCTATAAATTTACCTGTGTGACGCGAATTAATTATTCTATATGCAATTATGCGTTTTTGCATTATCCATTCTTCATCTATCCAATGACTTGTAACAGTTAGGTAATCACAATCATTACCACTTCTACCAATATCAGTAGTAATAGAAATCCGATTAGGTATATGAGTAAATAAATAACGCAAATATTGTTCATATTCATGTTTGAATTTATAAATATCACTCTTAACTGTTGCGCGAGGCCAACCTTTATAAGTAGGATTAAACACTCTTCTAATATAATGAACCCAATTAGGATTAGAAGCAAAAGTATAAGGTAAGCACATAACAGTAATCATCTTTGCTAATTCTTCACGATCTCTATTTGGATCGTAATATAAAATACCTCCAGTGACAGTGTTAATTCCTGGTTGAACTAGATTTGAACCTGTACTAGGGTTAATCGCAGAATCTACACTTGTCCCCTCTAGATGCGCTTTCATTTGAAAAAATCTAGCCTTATCTCTAGGGTGTGTTTTTATGTGCCTAGTCAAACTACCTGTGCCGCTACGGTCTCCTACATATTTATGCGACATTAATTTCCCACAAGTTTTACACTTAGCCTTATTTTTTTCTCTTACTTGAGTAAAAAAATTCCAAACTAATGATGTTTCTAAGCGTTTAGCAGGTTCTCTATTAAAAGTAGGAGTTTCTACAGGTGGGTCGACCGGTGCATCACTTGGGTTATTAAGAGGACTAGTAGGTGTATCATCTAAATCCGGTGCTTGAGTTTCATCATCATCCTCATTTTCCTCATTATTTTCTAAGATGGTTTCATTAGGATAAAGAGCATTCATAATTTCATCATCTAATCTATCACCTGGTGCAACATTATGATAAAATTCACTATCGGTAAATTGAAAACAAGGGTGATCACTATCAAGAATTACGGAAGGAGGAGGACGTCTAGGTTGGCGACTACTTTCAACTTGCTTATCTTTTCTAGGTCGGGGAGCCGGGGGAAGGGTAGTTGGTTGGCCACTACTTTCACCGGTTTTATCTTTTCCTTTACCAAACATTTTTTTCAAAGTAAATGCCATATTAATTATAATTATGCAAACTAAACCACACAAAAATATATTATAAAAACGTAAGAGTTGAAACGAGTTTACCGGATTGCCGAACAACTTCTTGAAAATTGAAAATCGTTGAACACTTGAAAACTTCAATTCAACAACTTCACAATTTTTCACGAAATTTCAACAATAAATTAAGTAATTGTAGTAGAGAGATTGAGAGAGATTGAGAGATATTGAGAGATATTGATGAATTGGTGAATAAAAATGAAAGAATGAGGGGGTATTTATAGTTGAGAAATGGGGAAAAGTGTAATTATATAAAGTTTGGGGTTAAAATAAAGTTTGGGGGCCAAATGACCATTTTTTAAACTTAAAAAACGGTCATATTTTCAGCCCAAACGGCTAGATTTTAAATATGGCCGTTTGATTTTTTTTTTTTTTTTTTTTTTTTTTTTAAAATAGCCGTTGGGCCCGCCAGGCCCGCCAGGACCGGCCCAGGCCCGCCTGCCGGTCCCGGGCCAAACGGTCCCGGGCTCGTGGGCTCAACCATGGAGACCAGCCCGTGACGGGCTCAGAGGCCCACCAAGACCGGCCCACCCAGGACCGGCCCACCAGGCCCACCAGGCCCGTTAGGACCGCGGGCCCGGTCCGGTCCGGTTCAGGCCCGGCCCACCGAGCAGCATTAGACTGGACTGATAGTAAGGAACAATTGCTGATACTTCTTCCTTCTTCGTGTTCCCACTGCTTATAGAATTGGACTAAATTGCCTTAGTGGCAGCTTGTAATGTGGCCATTTACTGTATCTTGCCTAATGTTATGCCTTCTTCCAAAAAGTCTCCCATCTTAACTAGCTCGGGAAATTTCTGACCCATCATACCCATTATCTTTTCAAAGTAAATTCCTTCTTGGGCCCTGATGAAATACTTGGTCAGGTCATTTTCATCTAGCGGGGGTTGGGTTCTAGCAGTCTCCGACCTCCAGCGGCGGACATACTCTTTAAATGACTATGATGGTTTCTTCTGCAAATTCACTAGAGTGAACTTGTCTGGAGGGATCTCGGTATTAAATCGGAAATGGTTCATAAAGTCCTCCGCCATGTCCTGCCACTCTCTCCAAATTTCTGGGGTCCTCGCGGGTGTACCAAGTGAGGCTCCTGATAAATAACTCCATCCTCAACTTTTTATTTCTTCCTACCCCGACCAGCTTGTCGTAGTAAGCCCTCAAGTGCCCATGGGGATCACCTGGTCCATCAAAGATGTCGAACCTCGGAGGCTTGTACCGTACACGCATGTCAACATCAGGGTGTATACACAAGTCTTCATAATCCAGGCTCTCGCTTCCTCGAGCAACCTGGAGATTCTTCATCTGCTTTCTCAACACTCGCAACTGCTCTGACAATGACTCTTCTTACTTGTACTTTGCTTCTCTCTCTATCTCAGCATATTGATCGATCCCATATGGCACTCTAACTATGACGGGTGCTAATGGTAGGTTCTGAGGTGTCATATATAGGTGGAATATACCACTCGTGTGTAGCGGTGTGTGCCGCAGGTATGTGTTGGGTCTAATTGTTGGCAAAGGTAACGTTGTCAAGAGGAGGGGTATGAACTGAGTTGGTAGTGACTGGTGGGTTTTGCGGTGTCTGGATGTAATTCGGGACATCAAGGGTATGTATAGGAGGATTAGCCATATTTGCGATGGCTACTAGTGGAACAACTTGGGTTGCGGTATTTGTAGTGATTGTGGTTGGATACTGTTTGTTTGTCGAGTAGTTAAAGGGAAGTGATCAAGGATTGAGTCCAATGAAGGGAACCGGGTTAGTTGCGGAACCGTCGTCACGACAAAATGCGCCAGCTCCCGAATATGATGTACTTCTTCTCTCAGCGACTCCATTTCCTGTGCCATTCTAGCAACTATCACACCTCCTTTTTCCCGAGGGATAGGGGAGTTTTTTCAATTAAAGTGACATTATTCAAAATGAGATTATTTATTTAATTTAGAGTCTCCACTTGGAATAAGTCTAGTAAAAGAAGTGTGGCTTTGACTATGAAATGTTAGTATAACCAAATACCTTATAAATGAATTCATTACTAATATTTTTATTCACATAATCTAATTTGAACTAAAGCCAGTGTTTGACTTAATCATTGTCGGTTCTCCAAAATGGGCCTATTCAAAGTCGGGCCCGAAAGCAAAGCACTAGCAATCTAAATTTTTGCAGACTTAATATCTTTGCATACATAGTCACATTTAGCATTACAGGGACTGTTACACTCATATGTAATTCAAACAAAAAATTCATCAAGGCACTGCCATTTGGACAATCAATCATCAATTATCTGTATCGAACTAGCCCGTACTTTCATTTCTACTTATTTCAGTCGAAACAAATTGATAACGCCATGAATTAGTGGATGAGATCTTTAAAATAAATTCAATAGCTAAAAAAGGGCTAAATCTACGACACTGAATATGAGTATGACATGAACAATTAACTGAAACAAAACTAATAATGCCACAGATCAACAAAGATAGAGTATCTGAACAATTTTATGGCTAAAATGCTAGATCTATAAAATTACAAACAATTGTAGCACAAACAACCAGAAAATTTGATGAGAACGACCAAATAAAAATTTGAAGTTCGAGGATGAAAAGCAAGCTATCGAACAACAACAAACAACATCAATCTTCAGAGGCTTGTCACTCGAATTATTCTTTGGAACCCGAAAATTTCATGATGAACATACAGTAACTAGAAACCTTTGAAAATCCCTTTGAATCCTACTGTTCTTCAATTTCGAAATCCTCTCTTCTTTTCTCTTTTTTTTTTGATTTTTTTTTTCGGATCTCTATTTGAGGATTTCGAGCTTTGAATTTAGCTGCTATTGTGTGTAAGTCGTGTGCGATTGAGTGTGTTTGTGGGTGAAGTGCAAGTGAGAGAGCGACGAAGGGGAGGCGAGCAGTTTAGTTCTGGTTGTAAAAGTGAGGGAGTTTCGTTTCTATGGAATTGGGGATGGGGGTGACGACTAGGGTTCCAAAAATGGGGGGAGGGTTTCGTCCGTCTTCTCTTGAGAGCATCAGGTGACAACTAGGTTTTTAGGTTAAGGTGGGGTGGATCCGTTCTCCTCTCTTTATAATGGGGAATAAGGTTGTTTTAATGAATGGGGAGAGGGGATTGGGCCAGGCGGACGGGTTTGGGGCGAGAATTGGGTCGTTTATCATTGGCCCAGTTTGAAAAACAAAGTAAATAGCCTTTTTCTTTCCTAGTCTAAATGTTTTCTAAATTGACCAATCTAATTCTAGTTAAAGCTAACTTTACAAAATTAACCTAATTATCTATTTTCTAACAATTAACTAACTTGTTTAACTAAAATTCATGTAAGATGACTAATGTATTTTGGATATTTTAGTGTTTTATAAATGCAATTAATTATACAATTAAAATCTAAACATGTAAAAATTAAATTATTTTTGTTATGTTTTTTAAGATTTAAAAAGCTACTAAAAATGCACCAAACACAAATACGCATGAAGCAAATCAAGTAAAATAAATAAAAATTCCTAATATTCGATCAAATAATTAAAAGCTATTTATTTGAGATTTTTTAGGAGTAATTTTATATATTGGGCAAAACTTACGTGCTCACAGCTGCCCCTCTTTGCTCGAGAACATGAAAGTTTTCGGGCAAAGATAAAGTGAGCAATTACGAGCAATCTTTGCCCATTTAACACTCCATGGGAAGCATTTTGAAAACGTTTGACCGAACCTTGTTTCAGAGATTGCCTACATATCCTTGGCTATAAAGGAATCAGGTCAGTGTAGTTTGGGAAGTTTTGGTAGTTGGGACTACCGGAAAGCTGTGATTTCACTGATGTTGCTGCTGTTTACTGCTTGCTGAGCTCCTTATTATACCAAAGTTAAAATGAAAAAGAAACTAACTAAGCCTATCCGCTATGAGTTACAAAATTCCTATCTATAAGTCTTCTGAAGCTTGATCTTGAGTCTTGAATGGTTCTTCATGCAGACTATTAATTCGAACCTTGATGCTCGCTAGCTACATGTGTTAGTTCATTCTTCTATGACTTCTTCTGATTAAAAATGGGGAATGCAGTGCTCGTGACTTCAGTCATATCTTGAGCAGTTCATATCTTTCATCTGCTTCTACATCTTACGTTCACTTTCTTTTTTCTTTTCTTTTCTTTTCTTTATTTTGGATTGAGATTTCTTCTTATGGTTATCTCGAACCACGTGCCTCGAGGTAAAACCTGCTCAGACACCAAAACAAACAAACGAACAAAAAATTTTTCCCCCAGTTTACACTAGGAAAATTTCGTGAGTTTTTTGTAACAAAACTCTTTTCTACTTCATTATTGAAAGCAATAAAAGGGTCGTGAATGGTGTACCCGGAGAAAACATGATTCTTTGGGAATGGTTTACCCTGATTGTCAAAATGGTGCCCAACTAGGGAGTGAAAAACCCTATGTTGGAAAAGAGACTAGGGAATGGAGACCCTATGTCTAAAATAAAATCAACTAGGGAGTGGAGACCCTATGTCTAAAATAAAATCAAATAGGGAGTGGAGGCCCTATGTTGGAAAAGCGATTAGGGAGTGGAGACCCTATGTCTAAAATAAAATCAAATAGGGAGTGTAGACCTTATGTTGTAAAAGCGACTAGGGAGTGGAGACCCTATGTCTAAAATAAAACCAACTAGGGAGTGGAGACCCTATGTTAGAAAATCGACTAGGGAGTGGAGACCCTATGTCTAAAATAAAATCAACTAGGGAGTGGAGACTCTATGTTGGAAAAGAGACTAGGGAGTGAAGACCCTATGTTGAAAAAGCGACTAGTGAGTGGAGACCCTATGTCTAAAATAAAATCAACTAGGGAGTGGAGACCCTGTGTTGGAAAAGAGACTAGGGAGTGGAGAGACTATGTCTAAAATATCATCAACTAGGGAATGGAGACACTATGTTGGAAAAGAGACTAGGGAGTGGAGACCCTATGTGTAAAATATCATCAACTAGGGAGTGGAGACCCTATGTTAGAAAAGAGACTAGGGAGTGGAGATCCTATGTCTAAAATAAAATCAACTAGGGAGTGGAGACCCTATGTTGGAAAAGCGACTAGGGAGTGGAGATCCTATGTCTAAAATAAAATTAACTAGGGAGTGGAGACCCTATGTTGGAAAAGCGACTAGGGAGTGGAGACCCTATGTCTAAAATAAAATCAACTGACCCTATGTTGGAAAAACGACTAGGGAGTGGAGACCCTATGTCTAAAATAAAATCAACTAGGGAGTGGAGACCCTATGTTGGAAAAACGACTAGGAAGTGGAGACCCTATGTCTAAAATAAAATCAAGTAGGGAGTGGAAACCCTATATTGGAAAAACGACTAGGGAGTGGAGACCCTATATCTAAAATAAAATCAACAAGGGAGTGGAGACCTTATGTTGGAAAAGAGACTAGGGAGTGAAGACTCTATGTCTAAAAATAAAATCAACTAGGGAGTGGAGACCCTATGTTGGAAAAGCAACTAGGGAGTGGAGACCCTATGTCTAAAATAAAATCAACTTAGGGAGTGGAGACCATATGTCTAAAATAAATATCAACTAGGGAGTGAAAACCCTATGTTGGAAAACGCAGCTAGGGATTGGTGTACCCTTTACTACCATGATTTTGAACTTTCCTTTTTTTTTTCCCCATCATTTTAATATTTGTTTTTTCATTTTTTTTAATTATTCTTTAGAGAATGAGTAAATACGGGAAAGAATTTGAAGTAGACTTCCCTTTTGGAGTTGTTTCTAGCTCCCGCGCTGTTTATTCTCCTTCTTTTTTTTTTTTTGGTTGCACCTTCTTTTTGCAAGGTTGCTTTTGGGTTGCACATGTTTCCTGTTTTTCAAACAAAGAACAATTGTTAGTTTGAAACAGTGGTTGGTTTTGCGGCCTTGAGTGTTTCAGTTTCTTGATCTTGGTCGGCTTCTCTGATGATAATTTCACCTGCAAATGCTAGTTTCCTGAATACCGATTGCACTTCTGTCCCCGGAGAACCTTTCGCTTTTCCAAACTTTACCTTGATGGTTGGCCGCGTGGGACTTAACCTTTTTCAACTTTATTTTGCCCTTGTGGGAATTTTACTACTTCCAAGAGTTTTTAATTTCAAAGCATCAGCCACCATGGCCAGTCGGGATTGACTTGATGCCCCTACTGAGGTTGGGTGCCTCTTGCATATATTAGCTTGTTTCAAACGAAAGCCTTGTAAATCAGTCTTGACATCCCTTCTTTGCCTTAGTTTTGGAACAGAGTTAGATCGAAAGGGATTCAAAGAAAAACAAATAATGGAATGGACAATTGAATTTAGACAAGAGGTATCCCTTTCGGGGAAAGAAAAGAAGGACTTATCTGAAGTACATGCGGACTTCAATGAACATGACATGCCTTTTGGACTTGATGGCTGATCTGTGTAAACCGTCTGTCTCTCAGAAATTCACCAAAACTTTTTTCTTGAAACCGAGAAACCTTGCCCAGGACTGTGTCAATGCCAATGGATGCAGGAATCCTCTGTTTCGATCAATGGTGCCCTTTGCAGGTTTTCACCAACTGACCTCTCTCATTTTTCTTCCCACCATCGCCTTATAGTGCTCTTCGCGAGTTTTCACTAACAAGACTCTCTCATTTTGGTGGCATCAGATTCAAGTGATTGTATCCTCAAATTCTTGAACATTCTCATTGATTGATCGGAAGGACTTGAAAAGGATTTGGGTAAAAAAGATTTGGATTGAATTAAAGCTTTGGAACCTTTCAGGCGAAACCACCGCCGAGCCATTGTAACATCTGCCCTTGTTTCAATTTTTTAGAGAATGTGGATTTTTATTTTGGTGTGACTGAACCCCAGAGAGAGGCTACTTACGTATCCTTTCAGAATTCTGAACCCTGAACCAGAGATTCTGGGTTCGTTCCCCAGTAGAGTCGCCAGAGCTGTCACACCTTCTTTTTCCCGAGGGATAGAGGAGTTTTTCAATTAAAGTGACATTATTCGAAATGAGATTATTTATTTAATTTAGAGTTGCCACTTGGAATAATTTATGGTGTCCCAAGTCACCGGTTTATTTTAAAATCCCAAATCGAGAAAATTGACTCTATTTTATGGTCTGCGAACACATAAGACCAGGTAAGAAATTCTGTTAACCTGTGAGAAGGTGTGAGGCACTCCCGAGTTTCGTGGTTTTATCACGATCACTTAACAATTAATACTTGGCCTAATTATCTAATTTATTACCTGTTATACACCTATTGTGTATTTTACCTTGGACCGTTTTTAATTATTTATTTAACCGCTTTTAGTATTTACGGAATTTATTTGAACAAGTTGTGATGTCGCGCACTTGTTTGTTTTTGTACATATTGCGTATCGCGTTACGTGAAGCGCACCCGCAATTTATAACATGTTTATTTATTATTATTATTATTATTATTATTATTATTTAAAGTTATGGTCGAGTCATGTGAAACGCACACTCGAATTGGGGGATTATGTATTATGACTATGCCACGGAAACCGTACCCATAGTCACAATAATTTATTAACCGCGCGTAAAGAAAGCTACGAATATTTATAAGTTATTTATTTTCCTAAAGTTTGAGATTAACATGGAGTTCTTGGGATTACGGGTAAGTCTGGTAAAAGAAGTGTGGCTTTGACTATGAAATGTTAGTATAACCAAATACCTTATAAATGAATTCATTACTAATATTTTTATTCACATAATCTAATTTGAACTAAAGCTAGTGTTTGACTTAATCATTGTCAGTTCTCCAAAATGGGCCGATTCAAAGTCGGGCCCAAAAGCAAAGCACTAGCAATCTCAATTTTTGCAGACTTAATATCTGTGCATACATAGTCACATTTAGCATTACAGGGATTGTTACACTCATATGTAATTCAAACAGAAAAATCATCAAGGCACTGCCATTTGGATAATTAATCATCAATTATTTGTATCGAACTAGCCCGTACTTTCATTTCTACTTATTTCAGTCGAAACAAATTGATAACGCCATGAATTAGTGGAGGAGAGCTTTAAAACAAATTCAATAGCTAAAAAAAGGCTAAATCTACGACACTGAATATGAGTATGACATGAACAGTTAACTGAAACAAAACTAATAATGCCACAGATCAATAAAGATAGAGTATCTGAACAATTTCATGCCTAAAATGCTAGATCTATAAAATCACAAACAGTTATAGCACAAACAACCAGAATTTTTATTCATAAGCTCAAAGAGAGAGAATAAGTGAATATACACATACCTAGAAACATAACTCATATGAGAACGACCAAATGAAAATTTGAAGTTCGAGGATGAAAAGTAAGTTATGGAATATCAACAAAACAACAACAATCTTCAGAGGTTTTTCACTCGAATTATTCTTTGGTACCGGAAATTTCATGATGAACATATAGTAACTAGAAACCTTAAATCCCTTTGAATCCTATTGTTCTTCAATTTTGAAGTCCCCTCTCTTCTTCTTTTTTTTTTTTTGATTTTCTTTTCGAATCTCTATTTGAGGATTTCGAGCTTTGAATTTAGCTGTTATTGTGTGTAAGTCGTGTGCGATTGAGTGTGTGTGGGTGAAGTGTAAGTGAGAGAGTGACGAAGGGGGAGGTGAGCCGTTTAGTTCTGGTTGTAAAAGTGAGGGAGTCTCGTTTCTATGGAATTGGGGATGGGGGTGACGACTAGGTTTCCAAAAATAGGGGGAGGGTTTCGTCTGTCTTCTCTTGAGAGCATCAGGTGACAGCTAGGGTTTTAGGTTTGGGTTTGGGGGGGGGGGGGGGTTGGATCTGTTCTCCTCTCTTTAGAATGGGGAATAGGGTTGTTTTAATGAATGGGGAGAGGGGATTGGGCCAGACGGACGGGTTTTGGACGAGAATTGGGTCGTTTATCACTGGCCCAGTTTGAAAATCAAAGTAAATAACCTCTTTCTTTCCTAGTCTAAATGACTTCTAAATTGACCAAACTAATTCTAATTAAAGCTAACTTTGCAAAGTTAACCTAATTATCTATTTTCTAATAATTAACTAATTTGTTTAACTAAAATACATGTAAGATAACTAATGTATTTTTGTATTTTAGTGTTTTATAAATTTAATTAATTATACAATTAAAATCTAAACATGTAAAAATTAAATTATTTTTTTATTTGTTTTAAGATTTAAAATGCTACTAAAAATGTACCAAACACAAATACGCACGAAACAAATCAAGTAAAAATAAAAACAAATCCTAATATTCTATAAAACAATTAAAAGCTATTTCTTTGAGATTTTTTAGGAGTAATTTTATATATTGGGCAAAAATTACGTGCTCACAGTAACATGATCATCAATTTAAGTATCATCTTTTCCCCCGATTGTCCCAGGTTGCCAGCTATTACCGGAGCGTTTCCGACCGGTCATCAGTCGTAGACATCTTTCTTTTTGATCTCAGGTTGTATGGTGATTCAGCTAGTTTTACGTGTCAACACAAACCAACCTTTATTTTCGGGGAGTAATAATAAAGTAATACGGAAAAATAAAACAGAAAGAAGAGCGGAAGTTAGGTTCAGCAATTTCACAAATATAAGCACATAGAGCAGTTAGTTCACGTATTCAAGATATGCTCATTTCCTAATATGCAAGAGGGGCCTATCTTTGTCGGAGGTAGGCCTATGTCGCGAATGTTTGGCGAACAATCAGATTTAGACACGTTTAGATCCGGAGCAAACTTTGGTTGTTCATTAATAATCTTTGGATTACAAAAGATGGGTGCGATGGTTACAACATTGTCTTCCAACATCCACAAGGTCACATAGGCTCACATGCTTGCCCTTAGAGAAATGATAGGGGTACATGATAAAGGGTGTAAGATAGGGGAAAATCAACTAGCCACTAATAATCATCCCCGGAGTCATCTCCTAAGTCCTCTTCTTCAGGCTCCTCCCCAGGGTCCTCTTCAAATTCTTCTTTCTTCCTCGTCGTTGTTGTATTCTGGTACATCTTCAGGATCCTCTTCAAGTTTTGTCTCTTATTCAATTTATATATACTCAATCACACGATCATCCTCCTCCGGAGGTGGCAGTATGTGATCACCTACTTGCCGATGCATGGCAGTGGTAATGAGATAATTAGGCAAAATCTCGTGATATATTTTCAGGTTTGATATTGTATCTTCTAGCCCGGACACTCCTTCTCTACTCGGTCGAGCTAGCTCATCCTCCTCATTGATCCACACAAAGTATTCTGGAGTACACCACTAGTTCTGACCCATCGACATCATGATTAAGTCATTCCACTCATCTTGAAGTCTCCTCACCCTTGGGATCAGGATTTGTCAGTTGTAGTCTTCTTCATAAAGAGTTATCTTTGACCATATGGGTACATCCTAGATCAGACCAAACTGCTAGAGAATTTGTAAAGGTGTATACGACTGAGTGCCTTCAAGTCCCACTAGCTCGATGAAGTATATTCTGGGGGTCCTCAGAATTTCCCTACCACATAACCACGAGAGCTTCCAGTTTATCTATTCTTCACTCAAGTGGGTCAACATGTCTCTCCATTCCTCTTCCCTATGTGGTGAGACCCAGTATCTCATTCTCTCATTGTAACTCCTAATCATATTGTCGATGCCTATAAAATAGTCGACGGTGCCCTCCCTTTGATATAAATGTTTCGTGGCCCATAACAGGAGTAGTAGATTCAAGCCTTTAAAAATGTCGTACCCTCTGGAACATGCGGAAAGTGCCCGGAGTGTTTCTGCTAATATCATAAGGACTAGGGTGACTTGGAGATTTCCCCAAAAATTAGCCAAGACCACGAGTAACATATTGTTGTTGATTCGCCCTTTCCTTTGCGGGGAGACAATTAATCCTAACAATTCCAAAGAGAAGGTCAAAGGACAGAGACTCTCCCATGCCACTTGATCACATTGAAACTCTCCTATATTCCACTCGTAACTTTCTCGATGCTCAAACCTATCGAATAGTTGGTCCAAGATTACCTATCCGTCTTCAATGTTCCTCAGATTCTGGTTGCTTGTCAGAACCAAAGCGTGAAGAAACCTGTGGTCAGGCATGGTAACTAACAGTATTGGCTTTCTCCCATCAAACGACAACTCTATGAAGCTAGTGAATTCCTCCATTATTGGCACCAATTCACAATCGACAAACTTGAACACCATTGTAGATGGGTTCTAGAATTCTACCAGCAGTCTGGTAAGGACTTTGTTTGCCCGAATGTTCATTAAAATGGTCAATGCTCCCAAGTGAGTTCTGATTTTATCTCCATGGTCTCGGCGAATGTTTATCCACCATTATTTCAGCTTGTGTAGCACTCCAATGACCATATTGATTTCGGAGATGTTGTGGTTGATTTTCATTTCTGAAGAGGTGAAAATAGAATTTGGTAAGTGTTTGCTCTGGATCTTTAGCGTCTCCTCTGGATTGGTTCATCATTCCACAAAATACATGTCATTGGGTGCATGACCAGTTGACATTAAGGTGGCTATCCTAATTGTGAGTCAATGCCAAGGACCGACTCAATTAAGGTTTATGCAGTATGACCTATGTTTGCTAGAGTAGAGTGTTTCCTAATTCTTAGAGTTGGACTGAATACTTTGAGTCGTTATGTCAGTTGACCTGACAAAGCCTCTCTCTGAATAGGAAAGAATTGTGTTAAAGACAACCTTCACGTGCCATTGTGTTTGATAGTGTACGACCAAGACTCGATAGGAAAGAATGTGATGACAATGTATATAATGAGGTAACAAATGGTTGGGATAATAATAATAATAATATTAAAGCATGCAGATAAGTACATGCTAAATAAGTAAGACATATAAGCACATATTTGCGAAATTAAGCACAGTTAAGCAGTATATAAAAAAAAATTCCTAAATTTCAGATCTAGTCTAAGTCTGCTTAAGGGCCTGAACCAGAGTGTTGCACCCTATTCTTACAGTGGTTATTCTAGTTTTAGGGGTCTAATTCAAGCTCCACAGTCATGTCCAATTCGAGGTTGCTACGACTGTGGAGAGTATTGCACCCTATTTTGCATGAGTCAAAACAAGATTCAACTAGTGGTTACCCTGTTATTAATGAAAAAGAGTCGCCACCTAATATTTAAAGGTATACTAGGGTAGCTATTTATTTATCAAATTGTTATCCTATTAGTCTGCTAACCGGTGAGATATGGGTAAGGGTTCTTGTTCTTCTAAGGGAAAAGTGTTAGACACCCCCTACAATCTACTTGAGGTAGCTCCATAGGACTTGGACTAGGTTAGAAAAATTAGATGTTTGTATTCTACTTAGTTTAGTATTTAAAAGTTTGTGTCCTACTCTATGTCTTGTTTATAGTCTATTATTTTCGGAAGAAGGTAGTATATGTACTTTGAAAAAAGGGAACATATGTTTAATTTGTAAAAAGTTTTTTCAAAGATGTTTACATCTAAAAAGTCAAAAAGATTTGCAAAGTGTGTCTACGTTTTAAATATTTTTGTATTTGGAAATAAGGGGTTGTTTTTTGTGTAAATCTGGTAGAGTAGGAAACTACTTAAAATTGGATCTTGAATATACCTTTGGGAATTGATTTCAACTTTGTAGCCATGATTGAAGAAAACTCGTCGGGATTTGATAATCTTTAATTCTGATCGTGTTTGATTTTTATTTATAGAAAACCAACTTCGAAATCATCCTTTAAAGAAAAAGGGGCACTCATTTTCAAATTTGTTTCAAACTTCAAAAGAGCTTCGTTAAAATGATTAGCATAAATAGAAATGAGATCCTGTGTTAGCAAAATAAGTGATCAAAGTATCTAAGTTTTATAGCTAATATAGTATAAACAATGATTTTCTTTTAATTACCTATAGTATAAATAAAGCATTCAATAGCAGTGTTAGTGTTATAATATAAACAGAAAATAGACAACAAGTTTAGTTTATCTAATAGAGAGGAAATGAAAGGAGATTGGACTCAAAGTTCGGGCCAAAGGGATCGTAGGCCCGACAGACTTCGAACACAGCAACGACAACGATACAGACTCTGGGGAGGAACATGGGCCTGAGTTCTAGATAACTCAGTAGGCACAGTTCAACCATATATGCAAATTAAAATAAAGACATTAGTGATGCTACAAGAGACCCAATAAGCTTTAACAAATTCCGTGATTAAGAATGTAGTGAGGACAATGTAAGGCCCAATAGAGTAAACAAAATTAATGATCAAAGTGAATCCCTTTTCATTTGCATTAATCCTAAAGAGATTAATGAGTGTCAATGATTAAGAGCTCAGGGCAAAATCTCATTCATGGGAGAATTCACAAGGGTCTCAGGGACCCCGAGTAGTGCTTGTGTCAGGGAGGGCATCTCAACGACAAACTAGATCCTACTCCCAAATACCCTTAACCACTCATACTCATTCTTCCCTGTAGGTTTAGTTGCGAATGAGGCATTCACTGTGTTAATTAATATTGTAGCAGCAGTAAACACACAGGTTCATATTTTTCACATAATCTATACACAACACCATTATCAAAAGTATAAGATTATAAACAGTCAAGATTACATCATTTGGCTTTGGGATCACAATCCAAATAAAAGAGTATAAGTTGTTACAAATACTCACAATATACAGAGATATTCATCATGTATCATAACACTTTTAAAGAAACTAATCACATATGTAAAACAAAGAGAGGCAACCACCAGTAAACTAATTCAGGTTTAAGTTCTAAATCAGGTGATTCAAGGGGTAGAGAGTATATGTATGTTAACTTCATTAATACTACTAGTTGATTAAAATTTATAAGAGTTCATAATTAAATTTATAGTACCTTAACGGCTATTAGGCTATATTCAGAACAATCAAAGGTTCACACACATTGATCAAATCCTTAACTTTGTTCAGATTTCCTAAAGAGAAACAACACTAACAGAGGTACTTATACGGACAAGGAGGTCAATATTAATTCTAATCCAAGCTAATAATATGATCACTCACCCTTTCAAGTTCATAATATTCAGCCAAGCATAGAGAAATATTCATTCAAACATGGCAAACAAATGCTAGTGAGTTTCCCTTAAGTTAATGAATAATCACAGTTCACTTATATTCCAAATTCTATGATATTAATCTATCAAGATTCAGCTTCTTCTTTATGGGATACTACAGTTTCAAGTGGAGAGTATAACAGCCCAAATATGAGTATCTCTCAGATGAAGAGGCAAGCAAGAATTTCATGAGCCAGAACGCCCAAGTATAGAGGCTAACAGGAAGATGTTCAAATGTGTGCCTAATGATGTCTTTAAAGGACTACAAAATTACAGAATTTAGCGGATGAGTAGATGATCTATAAACAAATTAATAGGTTCACCATAGAGATTTAAATCATAAGTACATATGAGTTTTACATATATTAAGTAGACATGGTTCTAGTAGTGGGTCAACCAAGACAGGTTGAGTGTGATAGCCTAGGCATGATGAAGTTCAGTTCTGATACAGTAACAAATAGCATTGCTAATTCAAGAATAATGCAACAGATGCAACATGTATAATCCTTAACAAGGACTTCAGTGAGAGTTAGAGACATGGCTTAAACATGATAGTAACTGACACATAGAATCATCATAATCTTTAAATTAGTCACAGAAACTCATTAAGACTCAAGTTAATTACCTTTGGAAAATATTTATCTTGTAGAGTCTATAAGTGTAGCTAAGCAAACACATAAACGCGAAGATTAACAGAAGATTTTTACTCCTACATACAATGATGTCTTAAGAAATTACAGGATTACAAAACATATTTGAAGAGTAGGCAACCTAAAAACTAAGCTGGTAAGTTAAACTTATAATAGCAAACTTGTATTAGACCTTTTAAATGTATATGACCGCCATAATTCTGATATTATTAAAATAAACAAGTCAAGTATATGATATAGATCAACATGTAGCATTTCTAATTAATGTAAGACTAGTACAACAGACATAAAATTTCAGTAAGGCATCAGGAAGGTCTAAGATCAGAACATGTGCAGAGAGTCATTAAGGTTCCTTAATTGACTACAAAAGTTCAACAAGGCTTAGATTGTTCACTTAGAGAAGCATTTATATTGTGAATCCTATTAAGTTCACAAAGATAGTTTGCTAACATTAATAATTCCAGGTTATCATGGAAACAATTGGCTCAATGAGGATAACATACAATATCAAAATAGGACAAGAATCCATAAACCAACAACATACATTATAACAAAAGGTACTCAAAGAAGAAACATAGTAAGCATGAAGCAACACAAATAATTAAAGAAAAAGGAGGGTCATTATATATTGACCTTCTTCAGAGAAACAAACCAAACAAAATCTTTTGTTTTGTCGTTTAGGAACCCAAAACTCAAACTTCGAACAATGAATGAACTTATAACTGAAAAAAAGAGAATAGAAAGGTGAAATCGTTGGGGAAATGTAAGTATTTTAGTTGTTCGATTATATGTGTTGTCTGTTTCGTCATGTTAGGTGAGGGCAATTAAAGCCACTATTTATAGTACCATTCAATGCTTAGGGTTCCAGTAGATAGTGAGTGGAAGATGACGATGAGTTGATGATATCAGGGAGTAAAATCGGCTAAGGCTCTAATGTCCATAGGTCGTACCATTTGACCTCTAGACATCGAATACTCATGATGAAGCTCTGAGAAAACTCCATGCATGCTCCGATTTGATGGAGCATAAAGGAAATCAAATGACTTTGAAGTTTCATCTTTAGGCTAGGGTTTCAGATTTGGGCGTTTTGAATTTTATCGATAGAAATGGAAAAGAATCGGCTAGATTCTAGGCTCAGGGGGCAAAAGATATGATTTGCGGTTGAATCAGTTGACCTTGCACATATTTGTGCAAGGAATAGAGATTGATGGGTTTAGGCGGATGAGAGAAAAGAGAGGCAAAGGAAAAATGGGGCAGTTGGTTAAGGGGCCAAATGATTTAGGGTCTAGGGGATACTAGGCTGGTCTCTAAGGTTAAGAAAAGGGGAAGAGTTCTGGGCCTTTTGATCATTAGATCAATAATCCCGATAAATCAGGGATTAAACATTTTAAAAATATTTTTATGAGAAAATACGGGAACCGTTAGATCTGTGGTATGGTTATATCCGATGGGAGGGTGAAAATTAAAGAAAAAATGGGAATAAATGTGGACCGTCGATGGTTTGTATCGACGACCCAGATCGTTTGTGTTTGTTTTGTGAGTGAGATTAGAGGATGTCACGATTTGGTTGGTTCGTGGAGGTGGGGGTGAATTGCCAACACAGACTGGTGAGGTTGTTTGGACTGGGTCAGATGAGAGATTGGGCCAATGTTTGGGCTGAAATTGATTTGATAAATAGCCATATTGTATTTAATCAAGTATTTGCAATTGTAGCCTTTTGATCTTTAACCCCTTTAAAATTAACTTAATTAAAATTAAATAATTCTAATTAAATGGGTATAATCATCAAATACACTATAAATTACTGTAATTTACTAATTATTTATTAAAAACCTTTATTTTCTGAATTATGAAAATAAATTTTGGATTAATTCAAATAATAAACGAGTTTTTGAAAATCCAAAGGTTAATAGGTTAAATTAATTGTAAAACTTGTGTATCAGAATATATAGGTTATTTTAATAATTCCAAAAGGCAGAATACCTAAGCGGCTACCTAAACTTTGCTCATTCTTTTAATTTGTTACCTTAATTTGGCCTTGTACCTATTGGCTACCTGACTTTATTGACTTACGTGTCCATTAAATACTGCTCACTTACCTGGTAGTAAAATCTCAGCGTGTCTAAAAAAAATACTTCCAACGTGCAAGGCTATCCCAATTAAGAAAAGCCACGTGTTTTTGTTTTCCACATCAGATCCTCTCCAAATTCTTGATCATTCTAGATTAACCCCGCCCCAAATTAAACGTCTCATTCACAAAGTAAAAAACCTAAACCATCTTCATATCTCTTCTAAATTCTCTCTATTTGAGAAGAACTTTTTCTTCTGATTAGGGTTAATGGTTAGTGATTTCGTTCCTTTTCTCATAAAATAGCTTTAATTTCGGATTCAGAGGTCGATTAGGGTTAGTAATAATTAAAAGTCAAAGTGGATTAGGGTTGGTCGAATAAGCTATTGGTTCGTGGAATACTGTTGCTTGTGGGGAAGAAAACAAGACACATAATTTCTTTTTTAACCTTCTTTATTGTCATATTCTGATTTAGGGTATTATTGAAATTTGGTCACAAAACTAGGGTTGGTTCTGTTTGTGTATGCATGTGATACTGTATTTTATCAGTGATGGCAGAATTTATATCCACTAATTTTTACCATGGGGGAACATTTACCTTTGGTCGATTCCCAAAGTATATTGGGGAAAGGAAAGTTGTAGCTTTTTCTATTGATAAAGATACATTTTCTATCGTTGAGCTTTATTCCTATAATAAAGACTTAGGGTATGTCTTAGTGGGTGATCCTTTTTATTTTGACCCAAAAAGTTCAAAATTTGTGCGCTAGAATAGTGACTCTCAACTATTATAGCTTATTAGTGACTTAAAGCACGGGGTCATTTTGGACATATATGTGCACCATAAAATAGATAACCCTGAGGTAGCTGATGTGGGCTTAGTTGTTGTGCCTGATGTAGTTGAAACTGGCTCAATAAATGTGTCTCGTCCAGTAGTTAGGTCAAGGGATACTACTAGTGAGCCCTTTTATACAGAAAGTGGTCCAAGGTGGTATTTGGGATACCTAGAAGATGATGGAATAGTGGAAAGGACAGACATATATGGGGCAGTACTTGAGGAACTTCTTGTTACTGTTGATACCTTTGAAGATCTTAATATAAATTGGACTGATTCTGAGCTTGAAAGTGACTAAGAATTGGAGGCTCTTCCTGAAGAGGATGACACTGATGTTGATGATGAATTTAGGGCATTTAGAGATGAAAGAACATCTAAAATGGCTGCCAAGAATGCCCAGTTTAATGATAAGAGAAAGGCTGCCAAGAATGATGAGCAAAGAAGAAAGAAAACTGCAGATGCTGAATAGGTTATTTTGGGGGAAGCTGGAATAGATAGAGGATTTGAGGACATTGGAAAGAACAAGGATGCCATGTATATTGGCAAATTAGGAGGGGATAAAGAATACATTGATAGTTCAGACATAGGTAGTGATGATAGCCAAGATGAGTTAGATCCATATGATGAAGAAGGTGTTGACTTGCCTAGAAGAAGGAAAAGCAACAAGGTAAGGTTTGATCCATATTGTGAAGTTACCATATTTGAACTTGGCATAGTATTTGAAAATGCAGAGGTATTTAGAAAAGTTATAGCTGAATATGCAGTTGAATATAAAGTGCAGTTAAAATTGAGGCCTAATGATTCAAGAAGAGTTAGAGTGAAGTGTAAGGGCAAGAAATGTAAATGGCTATTGTTTGAGAGTATTGATTCTACTTCTGATGATTTTATTATCAAGAACTACTACCCTGTTCATAAGTGCCCCACATGTAATAAGAACAAGTTGTGCACTTTCAAATTCATTGCCAATAAATTTAAAGACACAATCACATTCCAACTTGGAATTTCAATACTGGAAATTCATAATTTAGTGAGGGATAAATTTGGGTTGTATGCTGGAAGATTTGTGTGTTACATGGCTAAAATGAGAGTTATTAGACAATTTATGGGTGATTGGAAAGAGAAATTTTCAAGACTATGTGATTATGCTGAAATGATTAAACAAACAAATCCTGGAAGCTCATGTTGGATTAGGACTAAAAGGGAAACAGAACATGGGAAGAATCTGTTTATGTACTTTTATGTATGCTTTAATGTTTTAAAGAAGGGCTGGCTTAAGGGGTGTAGGAGGATAATAGGATTTGATGGTTGCTTCTTGAAAGGAGCTTGTGAAGGAGATCTGTTGGTTGCAATTGGGAAGAATGGCAACCCACATATATATCCAATAGCTTGAGCAGTTGTAGACACAGAAACTAAGCATTCTTGGAGTTGGTTCATTAACCATTTGATTACAGATCTAGAGTTAGGCAATGGATAAGGATTAACTGTCATGTCAGACATGCAGAAAGTATCCACATATATCTTTTTGTGTTTTTACTGGTTTTATTTATTTTGCTCTTGTTTTTAATTTTTTTTGTATATTCTATTTTGCAGCGACTTGTATCAAGTATTAGTGAGCTACTCCCTTGTGCTGAACATAGAATGTGTACCAGGCACATTTGGTCAAATTGGTCTAAGAAGTGGAAAGGAAAGGAAAGAAGAAAATAATTTTGGAGATGTGCAAAATCATCATTTGAGGTAAAATTTAAATCAGAGTTAGCTTCTTTGGGCAGACTTGGGAAAGAAATATGTGAAGATTTGTTGTGCTATAACATGAAGTATTGGTGTAGGGAATATTTTAGTGAGCATGCTAAGTGTGATGTAGTTGAGAATAATATGTGTGAGACTTTTAATTCTTGGATACTAGTGCCTAGACACAAATCAATCATTAGCATGTTGAAAGAGATTAGATATAAGATTATGATAAGGCATGTAGATACGAGAAAATTTGCTACTACATGGATTCCAGATATCTCACAAATGGCCAGGCTACTATTAGAAGACAGTAAAAAACTTTCAAGGAGATGCCATGTTCTATTTAATGGTGATACAAGTTTTGAGATTGGGGAGGGAAATTTCACATTCATTATTGACACAATGAATAAAACATGTACATATAGATCTTGGATGTTGAAAGGGATACCATGTCACCATGCAGTATGTGCTTATAGATATATAAATGAAGAACCTAAAGAGCATTTAAAAAAGTGATATAGAAAGGATTATTATAAATATGTTATTCGACTAATGCCAAGCATGAACATGTGGCCTACTACTAGTAATATCAAAATTGAACCTCTAGTTCCAAAGGTGATGCCAAGAAGACAAAAAAGGTGTAGAAGAAAGTCTGAAAATGAACCTAAAAAGAAGTGGGGAAAGTGGTCCAAGAAAGGAGTAAAAATTACTTGCTCGAAATGTCAACAACAAGGACATAACAAAACTCATTGTCCAGGAGTGGTAAGTACACTTATGCTTTATATTATTCTCATTAAATTGTAGGCTCAATCAAGATAACATGTATGTTATTAGCTGATGTACATATAGGTTCAATCAAGCCAACAAGATCAGTCAAGCCAACAAACCCAATCAAGCAAACATGCTTCAAATATTGTCCCAACATCTGTATGCCATGACACATCAGCCGTTAGAAGAAATGCTGAAGGAAGAGGCAGGGGAATAGAGAGGGGTAGTACTACAACTGGAGGAACAAGCAGGGGAATAGGGAGGGGTACCGCTACTAGAGAAAGAGGTAGGAGAATGGGGAGGGGTACTACTGTTGAAGGAAGAGGTAGAGGAATAGGGATGGGTACTATTGCTGGAATGAAGAAAGGAAGGGAAATTGCTTCTGAAGATGGATACATGGGACCATGTATTCCAGTAAGAGAACCAACAAAACCAACTGATGTTGGAGGAGGATTTAGAGGACAAAAGAAATAAAAACAAACTGGATTTGGGTTATATGTAGACCCTGAAATAACAAGGACAAAACTCAATGTAAGTAAACCATGACTTTTTTAATTTATCAGAATGTGATGCTAACAATTGGTACTGATTAAGTAAAATTATTTGGGTGATTTCAGCCTGGTACAACTGGTGAAAGATTTATCATAGGTGGAACTTCTTTTACGAGTGCATCTGGTACCAATATTGATATTGATTTAAACCACATGGACTGAAATGGAAGGGAAGAAAGGCAATAACAACTGCCAAGCTTTAACAGATGAGAGTGTCAACTAGAAGAAGCAACACAATAGCACCTCCATGAAAGAGGAACAAGTGACAAGTAGTTTGTGTAGGAAAATCTTTGCTTTAGTCAATATTTTGGATGTTGTTAGGTGTTTAAAATAGCCGGATATAGTAGACAAATTTAACCTTTTATTTTGTCTATATAACCTACTTGGCTGACTAGGTTTTTGTGTCTATGTATTCTGCCTTGGCTGACTAGTTTAACTTGTTTTGGAGCTCATTATAATGAGTTATATATCTACTGCATTTGTCATTGAGTAATTGTGATTGGTATTCGTCATTATTCATTATCATTGCTATTGAAAATGATCACTATCAAGAATTACAAAGCCAATACAAGATGAAAACTTATATCAAAATAGAGCATAACATTTAACTCGAATATTCATATTAATGATGCATTTATTCAGTACACAATTGAAGGCAAAATCACAGATTATATTGACCCTAAGTACATTGCCTTAGCACCATCCCATAATACATACCAATACTCTATAATAAACTAAGTATAATCCCTAAGCCAAGTCTAGAATATGTAAACAATAAGTGCAATAATTATCCACTTTGACCGAACCCTCTCTTTTTTATAGGTATTAACTTTCATCAAAAGACCAGAACTCACTCTCCTTGTTTGCTCCGGCATTTGATCATCGTTCCACCTAAAGAATTCGCATGCACCAGGAGCCTACAATAAAGAATAGATTTAGGCTATCAAAATAATAGATTCACATTGTGATTTGAGGAGGGTCTAAAGATTTAGGGTATCAAAAAAATAGATAAAACACACTTACTTTGCCTAAGTGGCAGCAATAGAACCTACGACCTAGGTTTTTATCAGTCCATGATGTTTGAAACAATGCGACACGCCCACATCGACAGAAATACACCATTTTTTCACAATCTGATTGTAGGATTTGAGCTCTATAATTGTTGTCTAATAAGATAGTAGAAGATGAGAAAAATTAGGGCTTTAATAGGGAAAGAACAAGACTTTATGCTGGGAGTAGGTCTACTATGGCAGATTTACAAAGAGAGAAGATGAGATAAATTTGGACTCTTTCTTCAGCAATGTTCGGAGAGAGAAGAAAGAGAAAAAAATGAATTTAGGATTATATGTTGGTGGGTATATAAAAGGATTTGAGATAAAATTGCTGTTTTTTTACCGTTATAAAGCCATGGCAGCCTAAAAATCACTAATTCACGCGCTCAATATAAGTGGCACTCATATTTTGTGCTAGGTAAGTGAGCAGTATTTAATAGACACATAAGTCAATAAAGTAACTGACTAGCCAATAGATACAAGGCCAAATTGAGGTAGCAAATTGAAAGAATGAGCCATGTTTAGGTATTTTGCCATTCCAAAATAATAAGGTAATATATTTTATAATATTCCAAAATTCTAATTTAACACTATTAATTAATTATTTATGTTATATTTATATAAAAATTGATTAGAAAATATTTTCAACACATTTATTACAAATCATTAAGTTTAAAATAATTTAATTTTAAAAGGGATGGTCAAAATTGGTCGTCAATAGAGAGTTGGGGAATATGATCAAGTATTGTCCCCGTCATTACAGAGGTACAATACAGCAGGGAGGCCCGACTATGACTCATGCACCAATTGCTACACCACCCTCCTAACCAGCTTAGGGTGGAGGTCATACGGGTCGAAGTCGCCCTAGAATGAGAGGTCTGACAGGTGGTGGTCAGGCTCGATGCTATGCTTTTTCTGCCAGGCTAGAGGTAGTTGCTTCCGATACTGTGATTACATGTATTATTTCAGTGTGCCACAAGGATGCTTTAGTATTATTTGACATGGTTTCACTTATTCATATGTGTCATCATACTTTCCTCGTTATTTGGATATACCTCATGATTCTTTAGTTATGCATGTTTATGTATCTATGCCGGCGGGTGATTCTATTATTGTGAACCATATATATCGGTCGTGTGTGGTGACTATTAGGGGATATGAGATGAGAGTTGATCTTTTATTGCTTAGCATGGTTGATTTTGATGTGATTTTAGACATGGACTGGTTGTTTCCATATCACATTATCCTTGATTGTCACGCTAAGACCGTGACGTTGGTAATGCCGGGGGTGCCGAGGTTAGAGTGGAGAGGGCTTGATAAGGGCTTCATCAGCCCATTTCTATTCTGTCGTATCACATGGCACCAACAGATTGAAGTAGTTAAAGGAACAACTTCAGGAGTTGCTTGATAAGGGCTTCATCAGGCCCGGTGTGTTTCCTTGGGGTGCACCAGTTCTATTTGTGAGGAAGAAAGATGGTACTATGAAGATGTGTATTGGCTACAGGCAGTTGAACAAGGTTACTATTAAGAACAGGTACCCACTTTTCTATTAAGAACATGATGGGATTCATTTGAAGATGATCATCTTCAGGGTGCTTGAGTGTTCTCGAAGATTAATTTGAGGTCGGGGTATCATCAATTGAAGATCTAGGATTCAGATATTTTGAAGACGGCTTTTAGGACCAGCTATAGTCACTATGAGTTTCTGGTGATGTTTTTGGGCTGACCAATGCCCTAATAGCCTTTATGAACCTAATGAACAATGTGTTCTAGCCGTATCTTGATTCTTTTGTATAGTATTCATTGATGATATATTGATGTACTTATGTTGCTAGGAGTATCATGAGCAGCATCAGAGGGTCATGCTCCAGACATTGAGGTAGAAGAAGTTATATGCTAAATTCTTCAAGTGTGAGTTCTGGCTTGATTCAGTGACATTTTTATGGAACGTGGTGTCGAGTGGGGGGATCAATGTAGATCCGAAGAAGATTGAGGCACTTCAAAGTTGGCTCAAACTATTTTATACTATTGAGATCCGGAGTTTCCTTGGTTTGGCTAGATATTATCGCTGTTTTGTAGAGGGTTTCTCATCTATTGCTACACTTTGACTAGATTAACCCAGATGGGTGCTCCTTTTAGATGGTCTGTCGAGTGTGAGGTGAGATTTTAGAAGCTCAAGACTGCATTGACTATAGCCCTAGTATTGGTGCTGCCTACAGGTTCGGGATATTACACTGTGTATTGTGATATGTCGTGTATTGGGCTTGGCGCGGTGTTGATGTAGGACGGTAGGATGATTGCCTATGCATCCCGACAGTTGAAGTTTCATGAGATGAATTACTATGTGTATGACTTAGAGTTGGCAGCCATTGTTCGCACGCTAAAGATTTGGAGGCACTATCTATACGACGTTCCATGTGAGGTTTATACCGATCATCGGAGTCTCCAACACCTGTTCAAGCAGAAGGACCTTAATTTACGGCAGTGAAGATGATTAGAATTGTTGAAATACTAAGATATCCCCATAATATATCATCCGATGAAGGCCAATGTAGTGGCCGGTACATTGAGTAGGAAGGCTGAAAGTATGGGTAGTTTGGCATATTTAACGGTAGCAGAGAGGCCATTAGCCATGGATGTTCAGGCTTTGGCCAATCAGTTTGTGAGATTTGGATGTTTCGGAGCCTAGCCTTGTTCTTGCTTGCGTTGTAGCTCATTTATCATTATTTGAGCGTATCAAGGCTCGCCAGTTTGACGATCCTCACTTGTTGGTGTTGAGGGACACGATGTAGCGGGGTGGTGATAAGGAGGTTGTGATTGGTGATGATAGTGTTATACGGCTTCAAGGCCGGGTTTGTGTTCCAAATGTTGATGGGTTGAATAATTTGATCCTTTATGAGGCCCATAGTTTGCGGTATTCCATCCATCCGGGTGCCGCAAAGATGTATCGGGATTTGAGGTAGCACTATTGGTGGATGAGGATGAAGAGAGATATTATTGAGTATGTTCTCGATGTTTGATCTGTCAGCAGGTGAAGTACGAGCATCAGAGACTCGGTGGTTTGCTTCAGAGGCTTGACATCTCGAAGTGGAAGTAGGAGCGTATTATGATGGATTTTGTAGTTGGACTCCCACAGACCTTGAGGAAATTTGATGTAGTATAGGTTATTGTGTAAAGACTGAACAAGTCTGCATATTTTATTTCAGTTGTGACTACCTATTCTTCAGAGCGGGTGGCTTAGATTTACATTCGTGAGATTGTTCGCCTTCAAGGTATGCCCGTGTCTATCATCTCGGATCGAGACACTCACTTTACATTGCAATTTTGGAGAGCGGTGCAGTGAGAGTTGGGCACACAGGTAGAGTTGAGTACAACATTCCATCCTCAAACGGAAGGGAAGTCATAGCGCACTATTCAGATAAGACGACATGCTATGTGCCTACGTTATGGATTTTGGAGATTCACGGAATCACTTTCTTTTGTTAACAGAGTTCTACTACAACAACAGCTTCCAGTAGAGTATTCAAATGGCTCCTTATAATTATGAGGCCTTATATGGGAGGAGGTGTCGTTCTCCAGTTGGTTGGTTTGGGCCTGATGAGGCTAGGCAGTTGGGCACTGATTTGGTCCGTGATACTATGAAGAAGGTCAAGGTGATTCAGGAGAGACTTTGTACAACTCAGTCCAGACAGAAGAGTTATACGGACGGAAATGTTTGATATGTAGCTTACATGGTGGGTGAGAAGGTTCTGCTTAGCGTTTCACCCATGAAGTGTGTGATGAGGTTCGGGAAGAAGGGCAAGTTGAGCCCTCGGTATATTGTCCCTTTTGAAGTGCTTGAGAGAGTTGGAGAGGTGTCCAACTAACTTGACTTGCCACCTAATCTATCGGGTGTTCACCTAATGTTTCATGTTTTTATGCTCCGGAAATATTATAGTGATCTGTCACATGTTTTGGACTTCAGCACGGTGTAGTTAGATGGGGACTTGACTTATGATGTGGAGCCGATGGCCATTTTGGACTGGCAGGTTCGGAAGTTGAGATCGAAGAATATAACTTCGGTGAAGGTTCAGTAAAAAGGTAAGACAGATGAGGGAACTACTTGGGAGACCGAGCAGGAAATGCATAGCAGATATACACACATATTGGAGACTCCAGATATGATTCTAGACCCATTCGAGGACGAGTGATTGTTTAAGAGGGGAAGAATGTAAGGTCTCGGCCGGTCATTTTGTGTATTGTAGCCTCGTTCCCCTATCTATTGCCTCTTCTATGTTCATTTGTATCTATGTTACTTGCCGGGGTAGTTGGATCGGTTTCGGGGAAGTTTCGAGATGAATTGGGACACTTAGTCCCAAGGTCGAAAGCTTAAGTTGAAAGAGTTGACCGGAGTTTGACTTTTGTGTAAACGACTCTGGAATGGAGTTTTGATGGTTCAAGTAGCTTTGTATGGTAATTTTGGACTTAGGTGTATGTCCGGATGTTGATTTGGAGGTTCGTAGGTTGATTTGATACTTTTTGGCGGCAGTTAAGAAGTTGAAGGTTTGCAATGGTTGAGAGGTTTGATGGAGAGTTGACTTTGTTAATATCGAATTCAGATTTTGGTTCCAGGAGTTGGAATATGTCCGTTGTGTCATTTGGGACTTGCATGAAAAAATTGAGATCATTCAGAATCGATTTGATATGGTTCATCATGAGTTTTAAAAGTTGAAAGTTCATTAGTTTTATTAGGCTTGAATTGGGTGTGATTCGTGATTTTGATGTTGTTTGATGTGATTTGAGGTTTAGAGTAAGTTCGTATTGTATTTTAGGACTTTTTGGTATGTTTGAATAGGATCCCGAGGGCCGAGCGTGTGATTCGTATGGTTGCGGATCATGTTTGGACTTGGGGGAAATGCTGAAGGTTGAAAGTTCTGGTGCAATCGCACCTGCGAGGATTTCGCCGCAGGTGCGAGGCCGCAGAAGCGACTTGGTTATCGCAAAAACATGATTGGCTGGAGATGGGGAGGAGCGCAGGTGCAAGGGATGTTCCACATCTGGGAGCCCGCATATGCGGGACATTGGGGTATAGGTGCGCATGCGTAAATCCACAAAGGAGATCGCAGAAACGGAAGGTTGCTAGAAGGTCAGGGACCGCAGATGCGGAAGCAGTCCGCAGAAATGGACTCACATATGCGGTGGAAGTTCCGCAAAAGCAGAGGGTCAGCTTTTGAAGGAAGCCGAAGATGCGGCCACCATTTCGCAGATGCGTTTAAGTGAGCCGCAGGTGTAGAATCGCTAGGCAAAACATAAATATGAGGGTTTGGTTATTTTTCTCATTTTGGATTTGTAGAGCTTGGCTAAGAGCGATTGTTTGGGGACGTTTTGCTACAATTGAATAGGTAAGTAAAGTTTGATCACTTTTAATGATAGATATTGATTACCCATTTATTATTACACCTAGTTTATGTGAATTTGAAGTAAAATTTGAGGATTTTAGGTCATGGGTATTGGAGAGTGAGATTTGGTGATTTGAGGGTCGATTTGTGGATGGAATTAGATGAAATTAGCATGGTTGGACTCGTAATTGAATGAGTGATCGGAATTTATGAATTTTATCGGGTTTTGGGGTGCGACCCCGAGGTTGACCTTTTGGGTTGACTTTGCATATTTGATTCAAGACTTTAGCTTTATTGTTTGGAATTATTTTCTATGGCTATTATTGACGGTATTAAGTTGCTTTGGCTAGATTCGAGTCGCTCGGATACCGATTCGCGTGGCAAGGGATTTTTCGAGTATTGGTTTGCGTATTTTAAGGTAAGTAACATATCTAAACTTATATTTGAGGGAAATTAACCTTGGGAACTACGTCATATGAAAGTTATCGAGGTGACGTACGCGTTAAGTGACATGCATGTGTGCGTATACCGGTGTGTTCATGATTTGAGGTGGCTTTTAGACTATTATGGGATTGATTGACTATCATGCCTTGTTATATCCGTCTTTCTAAACATATATGTTCATTTGAGTTCTGATTCATGTTAAAAATTATGTCTAGGCTATGTGTTATTTGTTTGAGACTATATAAGGTTATTCTTGTTATTTTTGAGATATTTGCCTTATTTGTACGCATGTTCTCAGTTATGATGCTACATCCGTGTTTGATATATCTATCTTGGTACGTTCGTATTTGATTCCTCACATGTTGATTGATGCCTCATATGTATAACATTGGTGAATTGAATATTGTGAGATGTGGTTAACTGAGACTTGATCAATTGTTGACTGAGCTTGGGCCATAAAGCCGATTTGGTATTGATATTGAGGTGATGTGTATGCCAGGCTCATATCGAGCTAAGTATTATTGATTTGGGCAAAGCGTGCACCAGGCCTCACAATTGGTCTATATGGTTATGATTAGCTCTTAGGTAGGATTCGCCCCTCTGGAGTCCGGCATACCAACAATAGGCGCAGACACAATATTTTATATACATGCTTGATGATGGACAGTTATACCATGCAACCCTATAGTGCTAAGTGTTGATGTGTGGTTATTCTTAATGGTTTCACAGTGATATTGTTGATTTTGACATGTATACCTGACATGTAGGCATAAAGATGTACCTTTCTCATGCTAGCTGGTAAATGAAGTGTCTTATCCGTGTTGGGCTTAAACTGTTATACTTGGAAAGCATGCCTAAATTCTTGAAATGTGAACAAGCTGAACATAGTATCATTGAGTTACCTGCTTCTACTATTTCTTTATGTCTGAACTGTTACTGGTTATTAATATTGGTCTCTGGCTGTTGTTTCTGAGTTTGTCACTACTTTCAGTCCACAGTTAGTTTTGTTACTTATTGAGTACATTGGGTCAGTTTTACTCATACTACACTCTGCATTTCGTGTGCAGATCCAGGTACTTCCGGACGAGGTATTCTCTAGAGTTCTGTTGCTACCAGCTTTTGGGAGACTACGGGGTCGCTGCTATACCATCTGCAGACCTTGAAGTCCTCTTTCATTATTTCTATTATTACTGTTCTACTACTCAGACAGTTGTATTGAGAATTTGGCCTTGTATTTTGATACTTTTTAATGCTCATGTGCTCGATTAGGGCTGTGCATAATTTGGTAAATACCGAATTACCGTACCAAAATCGAAAATTTTGGTATTCGGTATGGTATTTGGTTTAAGTTTAAAAAAAATGGTATTAGGTATGGTATTTGGTATTTTAAAATAAAATACCGAAATACCGATAACGTACCAAAATATATATTATATTATACAATACATATTTTATTAATTATAACATAAATATAAGATATCTAAAATTTTACTTTCGTTTATTCTCTAAGTTCATCAATTAACTCTAAGCAAGTAACAAGACATTTCTCTAAGTTTTCTCTCTCTAGGTTGGTATTTGCTGATTTTGGACAAAACTTTTGTCGACAAACATTTTTAATTTTGTACTTTTGAGTACTTTAATTAAGAATATTACTGTCTATGATTCTATGCACTAGTTAGTATTCAAACCGAATAAACCGAAGTTACCGAACTGAATAAACCGAAGCCAAAAGGAGAAAAACCGAACCATATCGAATTTAATTAGGTACGATATTGATATAGCATTTTACGAAACCGAATACTGAAAATACCGAACCGAAATGTCTAAAACCGACCGACAAACACCCCTATGCTCGATGACACTAAATCTTTGGGATGGTTGTAGCAATATTGTTGTTACTTTCTCAACTATTTTATGATATTTTCGATGTTAAGTTATTAAACTTTGTTTTATCAAATTCGTTGTTTTCATGTGGCTGTTGGCTAATAAGTAGTGTTAGGCGCCGTTGCGGCTCCGACAGAAGTTGATCCGTGATAAAGATACCTCAACGCTTTGGTTCAACAACAAAGGCAGGGGACACAGGAGGAGGGCGAGGGGGGAGTGTGGTAGGCGCATGTCACGCGTCAGAAATCTACCTCTTAAACCAAGTATGATACTTAAACCAAGTATCATCCCGAATTTCTAAACTGTAACGGAGCGTGTTTCTCTGTCCGAAAAATGATAGAAAAGAATTGCAAAGAATCATGCACCAGTAATAGCCAAACCTGAAAAAGTACACTAATGAGTGTTTATGATCAGAAACTGCCCAATGATCAAAACTCAAGGATGTTAATTATCAAAAAAGGAAAAACCACCTCAAAAAAGATGTTAATTTCTTGCAGATTTTGACTTAAGATAAGAAGAAAATATCAAAAATTTGAGAAAATATATAAAAGAAGTTTTTGGGCTTAGAGAAGTGCAACATCACTTTTCCTAAAACCATCAACTTGAACTCTGGTCTTTTTGTGTATAAACTTATATCTATGTAGGATTGAAACCCCAAATACCAAAGAATAGTTTAGAGTAAGCACAATTTTCACAAACATAGATGCACAATTTCATCCTCAGTACATAGAAAACTTTAGATTATCTCCCAAGCTTATGTAGAAAGTGAGCAAATATTTCACTTTCTTGTACTTTCCTTTTAATAGACTAGTAAAATCAAACCCGAGCATGTCCAATTTACGATCATTTTTTACCTATCATCATCCTATGCAACATGATAACCAAGTGTATCATGTTGACATCATTGTTTACACCGCGAACAAAAAAGAATCACAGTCCAATTAAGAGCTGCCATATAGAGAATTCAAAGATTTGTGCATTGCTGGAAATAATCCCTATTGTTTCAAGAGTTTCTTGTCCTGTTCCAAAAAGAGAATAAGAAACTAAATATTTTTAAAATAGTAAACATTAACTGATAAGATTTGTGCATTACTGAAAAACATCCCTACTTTGTATTCTTCAAAGAGCTTCGTGTCCTATATATTCCAAAATGCTTATTATAAATTAAACATTTTTGAGATAGAAAAAATTACTCATTGATAAAAGTCCCATAGCAAGATTTGAAAATTAGCTTTAGAGTAAGAGAGAGCAGACACTATATGTTTAAACTAAGCAAGGCCACTAACAAATTCTCTAAAACATATAAACTGAGCACTTCCCTATGAGAAAGAGAAGGATGCAGACGAAATTATTATGCTTATACCTGTTTTAAAGTGTAACTTAATGGTAGAGTTCTAATTTTGATTGGTTCTCTGCTAATAAAACATTGTTCAGTTGGAAGTTAACACAGATTTACAACAAATATTTAACATAGTGCCAAATCATAAGTTTGCACGTGTTAGTGTATGTTTATCGGATTCAGGATGTAAAAACCCTTGCTACACCTACATGTACATATTTTTTTTTAGGAAATTTCTAATGGCGTATGTATGTAGTTGGGAGTCTTAGACAGTGAATGTACCTGCACCGTTGCTTATACACTGACTTAGTCTCTGTGTCTGACGATAGATAATAACAATTTTTTTTACCTTTTTCTCAACTTAAATTTGTTGATCCTCTTTGCAGCAAAAAAAAAAAATTGTGGAAGAAATAGCAGAATTACTTGGCATTAATTATGTTGACACTGGTTTTCATATTCGACTCATCCACAAACACCTTTCAATAAAATAAAAAATAAAACATAAAATCCAAAACATATAAAGGAAATAACCCAACATCAAAACCTTTGAGAAGAGAGAGAGAGGGCAAATATTGGGAATGGGAGAGAGAGGGCAACGTTAACTGTGACTTGTCAGTTTCTTTTATATTATTAAAATGCAAGGGAGGGAACGTTTCATTATGGTGGTGACCTTTGGATTTCATAAAGAAACGTTTATTTATGGTGGCAACCTTTGGATGTGCCTGTTCAAGAAATACGTTAGGTTTTTGTTACTAAATTATTTTGCTAGAGAATCCACACTGAGATTGATGTTCTGAAAATTGCCGTATTGTATTTATGGTGTTGCCATTCAAACAGTAATACAGTACATCTTGGGGCTCAAAGAGTCACGTGAAGACAATTTAATTTATTTCCTTCATTGAATATTTTACGCAGACAACATCTAGCATAGTTCAAAGACCTAACTCTGCTCTGTCAAATACGTAGTGTACCGTACTGAATGCTAGACTTTATTACGATCTTTAGTCAAATGAGCACTCAGTCATATATTAATACTACAACATATTGCAGGCCAAGATTCTTCCTGTCAAATTAAGAAAACCAAATGGCAGGATCACATGTCTCTTCTTCTTCTTTTTTAAGATTAATAGTGGTGTTCAGCTTGAGCATACATCGACTATTTCAGCGAAAACATGCAGACTATCTCCTCCCACTAGCACGACTAGTGGGTAATGTTGTCAACTAAGGTTTATACAGATGGAAGGAAATGCCAAAGATAATTTGCAAATTCTGCTCAACCTCTCATATTTATCACTAACCAGATTATCTGATTATTCATGTAGAAGTTCCAGGAGGGGCCTAGATATGAAAGTAAACCAAATTTAACGCAAGCATCCCCACTATCATAAGCAGAAGTATAGACTTGCTGGAGTATTGCATTCCATTATTTTGACCAAGTAGTAAAAATGTTTTTCATTCGACAAGATAAATCATTGTTCTCTTAAAAGGTTCATATAGGGGTCAAGGAAGTCGACAATGATAACTGAAACTAGTATATCATTTACTAGTGGCAGAAAGGTTTACACCAGAACAAAAGAGGGAGCATTTATGTGGTGATATGTTTGTCTATTCGGGGCAAGAGCTCTCCAATTTTTTCCACTCTAATCAGGAGTAAAATGGTTCCCGTTGCTGAGGACTCACCCTCTATTCAGTTAAACCCCAAAAAAGCATGAAATTCATTAGATCATGTTTTCAGACAACCAAATGAGCTGCAGGATGTTAATATAAAAGTGATGAATAAAGCGCTAGATTAATCAATAAGGTACTTTAGAAAATAAGATACCCCAATGCTTTGGTTCAACAGCTAAAGGCAGGAGGACACTGGAGGAAAGTGTGGTAGGAGCATGTCACGTGCAACAAATCTAGCTCCTAAACCAAGTACCATCCCGAGTTTCTAAACTAAAACAGTGCGTATTTCTCTGTTGAAAAAAAGATCCAAAAAAGAAGAAAAGACAGAGAGATCCTGAAAGAAGAAAAGACACCCTATATTTCACTATTGATATGTTACTCCGAAACTATGTGTAATAAACTCTAAGGCAGCTAGTGACATGGTATTGTGTCTGATGAAGTTCTCATCAAATATCAGATTTCATGTTTCAGATACAGTTGACCAAAATGACAAAAGAATTGCAAAGAATCGTGCACCAGTAACAGCCAAACCTGAAAAAGTATAGTAATGCGTGGCAGCAAAAGTTCAAAAGAAATTACAGCAAGCAAATGAAGATGAAACTGGTGAGAAATAAGAGATCTAGAATCTCTATTTTGCAGCAAAGCACTGGTGTTTATGATCAGAAACTGCCCAATGATCAAAACTCAAAGATGTCAGAATGCAAACTTAAACCCGCATACTGTGTTACCTTGATCAAAACTCAATTATCAATAAACCCGCATTCAAGCTTGATTATCAGAATGCAATGAGGTTTTAAAATTAATTTATGGGTTTACTCTTAGTTGACTTTAAATTCTTTAAGTGCACCTTCATAGAAAAGATGAGAAAGGTACAACTAATTTTGTGCCATATTGACTAAAACTGAAAACACATTTAAACATTTATTTCTTTCTACCTCACCCTTATAAAGGAGGTGTCTTAGGACATTCTACTATGATCACCAATCACTAACGGACGGTCATTTAAAAAGGAAAAAACAACTAGCTAGAGTTCTCATACAAGCTGCATTCACAAAGAAGGAACCGACTTATCAATTCACTCGTGCCAAGTCAAAGGAAGTAGAGATGAACTGCAACGACTACACAACCAGAGCTGGGCAGTTTAATGACCTTTATTAAAGGTTCTCTTTGTAGTTTTTAGCACTGTGTAGCTCAGATTTATACTTATGTCTTTTGTAACTACTGTAATTTCTATCCTCGGCTCTCAATAATAGCATGTGATAATTCCTCAAAAGAAAATGGTTATTTCTTCCGGATACAAAAACGTGCAACTTCCAACTATCATTAAGAATGTCAATGAGGCACCATCAACAGCTGGGCATTTGGTCTAGTGGTATGATTCTCGCTTTGGGTGCGAGAGGTCCCGAGTTCGATTCTCGGAATGCCCCATTTTATTTAAAGAACATTAGTCTAAGATCTGATAAATCAAAAAGCCTCTGTCGTTTCTTCTATTTTAAATAGAAATTTTACTTTACATAGGACTTCCCCTTGTGAAGCAGTGCAGATACAAGGTAACACAGTATGCATCTAAAAGAATACCTACTCAATGCCCTATTTAATGAATTAAACTTCTACAAGTATAAATGTGGCAGGTTTGAGCAAGTAAGATGGGCTGGTTTTGCACTTCTTGCAGTTCATTTCCACTTCCCTTCTTGACTTATGAAAAGTTTTTTTAGCAATTTGTAGGTCAATTTGTTGGTTATGTCTTTGTAACTACTGTAAATTTGTATACTCGGCTTTGCATAATAATCTCTGATGATTTCTCACAAAAAAATTGTCATTCTTCTAGACAACAAAATGAGAAACTTCCAGCTATCATTCAGATTGTAACCGAGGGATCATCAATAGCTGGGCATTTGGTCTAGTGGTATGATTCTCGCTTTGGGTGCGAGAGGTCCCGAGTTCGATTCTCGGAATGCCCCCCTAATTTTTGAGTACTCTTTTTAATCCTGAAATTCTGATAGCAACAAGTATTCTAAGGATAAGGTAGGATTTGTATTTTATTGTTACCAAAATCAATCCACATTTGAGATTGATGTTTTGTTACCTGCAGAAAGCTCATCAGGCATTTATGCTAGTAGGATAGAACACCTTAGAGTCATGTATATACAACTCAGTGAGACTGGACAAAATTTCTTCAGCTCATGAAATAACCAAAAAAATAAAAAACTCCTATGCAAATTGATATATATATATATATATATATATATATATGGGTTTTGCTAACCTATTACATGGTTGTAGTAGGTTAGCAATGTATGCATATTTGGTTTTCCTAAGATACCCTTATTATTTAATGCCGGCATATTAAACTTAAGGATTTTTTTGTCCATTCACCAAAATTCCACCATTAGCCTAAAAAACAAATCCACACTTAAGTTGCAGAGATCAGTTCTTTGATAATTTGAGCTTCATCTTCTATTTTCAAGAACAATCAAAATTCCACCATTAACCTAAAACACAAATCCACACTTAAGTTGCAGAGATCAGTTCTTTGATAATTTGAGCTTCATCTTCTATTTTCAAGATCAATTTTGTAATCAAAATCTAAATTATCCATGAATTTCACCAAAATTCCTCCAATTTCTTCCTCTTCCTTTTAACCAAATATTGAAGTTTTATTTTCCTGATGTCCATACATGTTCAGACATGTTACCAGATTTTAGTAATTAAACAAGTAGAAATGATGGGAAGCGAAAGTAGCAGCATCGGCGCTGGTGGTGGGTCACACTCGTCGCAAGCACCGCCCAGATTGGTAAAAAAAGAAAATTGGCAAAAAGACTACACCATAGTCTGATCAACGAAGGAAGAGACATTAGAAGACTAGACTTTTACTTTCATTACAGTACTTGTCAAGGTGCAAAGAGAAAAAATATTGAAAAAATTCAGAATTTGGGAAGAACCATGGTTGGAGATGGAAAATGAGGTCTGTGATATTTGTTTCCGGCCAGAACAATTTCAGAGTGGGAAATGGAGAGATGAAAGGGTGGAATTTTGGTGAATGGACAAAAAAATCCTTAAATTTAATGTGGTAGCAACAAATAATAAGGGTATTTTAGGAAAACCAAATATGCATACATTGGTGGCAACAAATAATAAGGGTATTTTAGGAAAACCAAATATGCATACATTGCTAACCTACTACAACCACGTTTTGTAGTAGGTTAGCAAAACCCTATATATAATCAAATTGTCAATGCAGACAACCTAGAGTTAATTCTTCTTTAAGGGTCTGTCTGGAAAACCGCCAGGTAATTGGAATTTGTGTAATTACTATGGTAGTTGTAATTACGACGATCTGTTTGTTTGTCATAATATAATTATAGTGTAATTATAAGTGTATTGTTTGGTTGCACATGTGTAATTACACAGTTATATTAAATTTTAAATATAAATTTAATTATGAAAAATTAAAAATTATAACAAAATATGCCTTGATATTTAATCTGGCATTTAAGTTATATATTATTTCTTGAAAATATATTAATTGACATGTTATTTCAAATTAATAATATTTTACTTTAATTAATTATAAAAACTAAAAGTACATATTATGTAAGAACATCATGGACTGTATGCTTGATAAAAATATTAATATTTATAAATATAATGCCATAACATTACTCAATTGTCTTACGAAAAAATAATCTATCAATTCCAACTGAAAAATGAATGGTATGCAATCTTAGTTAATAAGTCAATACTACTAAACCAAATAAAATAAAACCGAAAATATTACATAAATTCAAAATCCAATAAAAAATTAACATAATACTCTATTGTAAATTCACAACATAACATAAAATAAGTTTCAACATAATTTAAGTAAATATAATTCAAAAGAAAGGAAAACATAAGTCTATAACCTCATTCAACAGTGATATTCTATTTTATGATATCACTTATTATATGCCAAGTTTATTAATGACTCATTATTTCTAATATTAGGATGTGTAGTTTCAAAACTAGAATAATAACACAATTATGCTAAATGAAGAAAAAAAAGAAAAAAAAAAATGAGCAACTACATGGAATTATAAAATATAAAGGTTGAAAAATGAAAATAATATTGATATATTAAAAAATAATCTATCATTTTAATATAGTTAAATTTGCATATAACCACATCCAATAACAAAGTTCAACTTTAAAGACATCATTCATTATAAGTCAAATTTGTCGATGACTTATTCATCTAAGATTATGAGGTATAATTTTAAAAAAATATTAAACTAATAACATAGCTAAGTGTAATATAAAAAATAAAAAAAATATTTAAGAAAGGAATAAAATATAAGAAATCATGTAGAAACACGTGAAGTAAAGGTTGGGAAATGAGAAATAAGGAAATAAAAGATAAATAATATAAAAAGAATAATATTTGTAAAAAAAAGAATTTGAAAAGTTAAAATAAAAATAAAGTAGAAAGAAAAAATAATAGAAAGAAAAAGTAAATTAGAAAGCAAAGAAAAGAGATTAAACAAATAACCCTGTAATTACACCATGTAATTCTCAGCCCCCTTGAGAATTGGAGACTGTAATTACACCACCTCAATTACACTCAATTACAAACATGCCAAAACTGTGTAATTACACCCAAATCCAATTACATGATGGCTTTCCAAACAGGCCAAAAATTCCTATTCAGAATGCATTCTCATTGTAAGTCAACTAACTTTTCAGCCAAATTCATTTTTAATATCTCACCATGTAAGATGAGATTCCTCCCACTATCAAAGAACACAAGGTAAACTCATATGGATCTAAAATCTAAAAAATTAAAAGAATAAAAATAAATTAGAAGAGACCAACTAAGTTAAAATCCATTGGATCTGAACGAACAAATATAAAAATAAAACATGATTCAGTGAGGCCAGCTGATTTGTGCTCACCTACCACTTTACCAGATCTGAAAGTCCAAAATCCACATAGAACTCCTAAGTGATACAAAGGAATTGATTGACACAAGGTGCATCTCAACTATGAAAAGTGAAAGTCTTGAGATAAAACAGTTTTACATTTTCAATTTAAGAGAGTAAACAAAGCCTGAGAATTGTTAATCAGCAAATGTATATTGCAGTTTTGCCTTTGTTTCAATTAGAGAAAGTAGACAAAACTAAGTGACAGTTAGCAAATATATTTGTCCTTCAGCAGAGATTCATAAACAGGTTCATTTTTATGGATCATGGAGGTAAAAAATAATGGCCGAAATTATCGATCTATGGCAGAAAAGTGTTACCAAAAATCAAGGATTGCTCTAGTGGTATGTTGTCTGTTTGGCGTGACAGCTCAGATGTTATTTTGTGAGCCAGCTTACTTATAAGGAGCTGCAAAATAAAAGACAAACAAGAATAACAGACCTTAATCAAGAAGGTATCTGAACTAATCTAGAAATCAGAGAAAAAGAAAAGCAGAGCCAATGTTTTCCTCTTTATAGTTCCTAAATTAGCGTGTTCTACTTAAGCAGTGACTTCAACTCAAATTATGGGGCTAAAATAAGATGCATTAAATCATCTAATGCCAGAAATCTTATTTCATCACCAATAACAGTTCTTTGCGACATTTCGGAATTCAGAAATCCAAAGGACTTGGGTTGATAAGAAAGGATTTCTGATAAATATACCAGGCTGATAGCTCTGTAGGAATCAGAGAAATTGAACAGTAAAGGAAAGGCCGCAAAAGC